>NC_060888.1:7292623-7592623 GCF_014805685.1 Silurus meridionalis
ATGCCACCTTAGTCTTAATTAGATGATACTTGTGAGATACAGGCTGCAGAAGTGAAAGAATGAATGGGACAACACCTGCAGAAAATTGTACAGATGATACACAGCAGGTAATTTATGTCATAGCCATCATACATAAAAGCAAAACAAAAAAGTTATTGTTAACTTATTAACACCAATGTCAATAGCAAGATTATGTAACAATATCTGAAAATATATGTGAGAATGAAAAGATTATGAATGCACACTTACCTGTCAAACACAGGAGAAAGAGGGAGAGTTTCATCATAATCTAAAAAATAAGTAATTCTAAGAAGAAAAGAGAAAAAAAAAACACGTGTGTGTGTGTGTGTGTGTGTGTGTGTGTGTGTGTGTGTGAATGTTGTAAAGTGAAGTGCTTCCAAAATAAAAGTGTTACTAATTTGCTTTTATCAGTAAACTAAATAAACACGGTGACTACGTTTGGCTTTTAGTTCTTACTTTTGCACAGTTTGTACACTTGTACAAAGTCAGGGATTTTGAAGGAATCAGGTATAAGATTAACCAATTACACCAAGCACGATTTGATGATCATCAATTTCATGTGTATGCTGCAACACAGTCATTAACTGAAATTGAAACACCTGTGTAAGAGGCTTGAATTCTGTTACTAAAGTGAGGTTGTGGAAGATATTTTCATTTCACAGGTCATACACCATGGCAGGACTGAGTCACAACAAAACACAAGGTAGTTATACTGTATCAAAAAGATTACTTACAGGCAAAGATTTTAAAGCAGACTTGGGCTTTAAGATGTGCTGTTCACGCTACTTTGAAAAAGCATCTACTGTCAAGAGATGGGTCTGGCAAGAAGTGGTCTTCATGGAAGTATTGCTGCCAAATAGTGTTGCAGGTATCGATTATTTTAGTAATCGAGTATTCTAACAGTTATTCCAATGATTAATCGATTAATCAGAAAAGCAGTATTTTTTCCTTATTCAAAAAACATTACTAAATATACAAGAGAAAATAAGTCAGGCTGCCTACATCCACAGAAGATCTCTAACTAGTTCTCCAAAATGTTTGGAACAAACTACCTGCTGAATTACTTTAAAAACAAGAATTGATGCTGTTTTGCGGGCAAAAGGTGATAACACCAAATTTTGATTTCACTTAGATCTTCTATTATTGAAAGTATGCTTAATTTCTCAATTTACATCATTTTTTTCACAACTGCCTAAAATTTGTACAGCACACACACACACACACACACACACACACACACACACACACACACACACACACACCTTTCTTAAACGTTAAGGTTCTACGTGCAGTGTGGGATAAAGAAGAAGAGAGAAAAAACAACATCCAAACAAACAACTTCATGAATCTTACCTGTAATTTTAAGGCCTTCGAAGTATCACTTGAATGACAGAACTTTAATTTACCAAACCCCAAAGAAGAGCATCTGACACTCCACTGAGGCTAATTTTCATTTCCACTTTGCCTTAGACACAAGTCACAAAGAATTTGAATTTTCCCTTTTCCACATGACATAAGTCAGAACAGAGAATATCTTTTAACAATAAATCTTATCTAAGACCGAGAGGATTAAACATATTTGTTTGTTTGTGTACTGTTACATGACTGCTATATTATTTGATGATCTTCAAATTTTTACCATTTAAAAACATTTGGTGCATCATAAAATGAAAATTACAACAAATAACACCCAGAACTGTTAAGCAGCTACAATGACTTGAGCAATTCTTATAATAAAACTGCTGAAGACAAAAATGTTGAAAATTTATTTTAATCATACAACGCAGGTATTAAAAAAGGAATACAGTGGACAACACAATAACAACAGAACACCTATGGGAAGCAAGCATGTCAGTGCTCTTTTTTAAGTTCATGCAAACAATTTGAATGGGGTTTTTTTTTTGTTTGTTTTTTGTTTTGTTTTTTACAAATCAACTAATGGCCTGGCTCTAATTTGGAGGACACTTTTTAGACACTATTTTGCAGGGGCGTAGCCATCATTTCAAAAGTGGGGGTGTAGTGTTACCCCTTTTTTTTTTCCTCCACTAAAAAATTGAGGGGGACGAATTAACTTTTTATAAAAAGTCGGAGGACATGTCCCCCGCGTCCCCCGCGTAATCTACGCCCCTGCTATTTTGGTATGACAGTCTAGCAAATCATCAACTGGAGCCTCTTCTGTCACTTTACCTGCCTACAGTGACCTACAGTAGAGCTTGCTGGTATCACCAGGGCTTGTCTACCATTTTTTGTTAATATAATTTGAGTAAGGTTTACTTCAAATCAAAGGCCTTCTTCATTATTATGTAGCACTAGAGTCCAATAAACCTAATGCTCTCTGCATAGAATTTGCCTCAAAGGCACCTGAAAGATAAAAGGGGCAGTAAACAGGCCTTTATCCTCTTTTATATTCCCAGGCTATCATTCTCCAAGATAATATCATCTTTACTATTGTAGACCAATACTCTGTGACTGCTCAATTTGTGGCAAAGGTCTCTACAGTTGAAACCACCAACATCCTGGTTTACCACATATTCTGGCTATATGGCATTCCCTTAGAATGTATTACAGACTGTGGACACTAGTTCAAATCCTAGGAATAGAAATAATTCTGTAATGCTCATGGTGCCACTGCAAATGTTAAACCTATTTAAGACAAAATCATTTAAATCACACTCAATATGATTTGGAATTCAAGAGTAAACACACTGCTGTGAAGTCTAATAAAAAAAAAAAGACACACAAAACCTCTTGTGTGGCAGAGTAAATAGTGGAGATTCCTATATATTCTGTACACAAACATGTCATTATCAAGCAAAGCACAATTTTTATTTTGTCCCTGTATGGGCCAAGCTAATTTAACAAATTAACAGCAAATTCGTCAGTTTCACTCTTATTAGCAGTGAAATAACAATTATTAATTAACATGTTATACATGGCATCAACACTGGGTTACAGGTTCATAATTAACAATTTAAATACCCATGCAATTAAAATAGATAAAATTTTAATATTTGATTAATACATTTTTATAATTGAATATTTTTTCAATTTTTTATTGTAATTACATTTATTATTGTTCTAATGTTGAAATCTAACATTAAAGAGTTTTTATCATTTTACATTTGAAAACCATATTCATTAATTAGTTAAAAATTTTGCACTGACACTTTAGTAAACCTGTGATGGGGTTTTCTGACATCGACGTTCCTTTTCTTAAGTATAGAACACAAAATATTTTGCCCCTCGTGAATCAAATCTCAATGCAAAAATAGCTGGAAACCTTTTTTATTTTCATTTTGATAATCATACAATACTGTTCCTACACAGGAACATCTGGAACAAATATCTTAAGATTTATGAGATATATAAAGTCAGTGTTTTAATTATTACACACATTTAAATTCAAAGTATGTTTTTTTTTTATTCTTTCCAAACCACAAGCTTCTACACAAGGTCTCTACAAACATATATACAATCAAGTCGTAATTTACTTGAAATAAACCATGAAAAAATTGAAGAAGAAGAAAATCCCATTAAAAACCATTAAAAAGTTTGAAATGCCAAAGATTTTAATCTATACCACAACCATGACCTACACACAGACTGAGCTATGCAAATTCAAATCCCAGTGCATTAAACTGTATAAATAATGAAAAGATTATTCTGGTGAAATAAATAGCAGAACTAGCATCTAGAGTTCTTCATTTTTTTTCTTAAACTTGTGAAAGATTTGTCCATCTGACTGCACCTTCCAGGTTACTGTGGTGTTCTGCAGCATGCCATTTTCATCCAGCTTCATCTTGATCTGCAAAGTAAGAACACAGTTTTAAACATATGCTGCAGAGGAAAACCACATTGACACTGCTTCCATTGCAACAGAGATACAATTAACATATAAATTTCTTCCCTGCCTCACTACTTGTCAGTTACTGTTTAGTGTGATGCAAAAGGAACTTAAGGTTAAAAACAGGCAAAGTTCAACTAAATTCCTCAGCAGAAGAAGTGTTCACATTTCATTAGATTTTTTTTATTTTATTATTGATCAGTGCAGCCATTCCACACTCACATAGGAACATCCGTTAATAAATTGGAAAAAGATGTAAATAAATCTTTCGAATTAAATTTTAAAATGAACATTATTCTACTTCTGTATCCTGCCATGGAAACTCTTCGGCTTGTTAATCCAACTTTCCAAAGAGTCACCATGAGGCATTAATAATTCGAGTAATTACTAATGATAATTAAGTATGGATGTTAGAGTAAGAGATAAATCATTAATTATTCATTGATTATTAGTACTTAGTAGGATGGGCACTCAATTTTGTTTTGATCCAAAACCAATCAATACCCATACTTTTAATGCATGGCCTGTGCTCCATTTCTTGTATGTTTATATTTAAAATTACTTATTACTTATAGCTTACTTATTAATTAATAAAAAAAATAAAAAAACTCTCCAGACAACACCAGTATCAGATGTATTGATGCATTGAGATACACACAGGTATGAGACACAGTGTCTTCTGGGATACTAAAGTATCAGTGATTTAGGATCCTCTGATATATAGTTTTATATATGTGTAGTGTGACCACAGGTTTTGTCTTTATTAGTTAACAATGTACCAGCAAATCCTTGTAAATATGATTTCTCAACAAGTGAATTTGTTTGACAGCTCATTATGTTTTTATATTATATTATATTATATTATATTATATTATATTATATTATATTATATTATATTACATTATATTACAAGTGTAAAGGAAATATCCACTGTACTTTTAAGTACATCATGTGACTTACCAACTTTAAAATGTCCGACTGCATTGCTGAATCAATCACACTCTCATCAAACTTTACTTTCAGTTTTACTGTTTGCCGTTCCCGCACTGGATGAGCTACAGACAGATACACACACACACACACACACACACACACACACACACACACACACACACACACACAAACACACACACACACATACACCAAGTTAGAGTGAAAGGTCAATCACATGATTAGGTAAAAACCTCCAAAGACCCTCCAAATCCCAAACTCACTGGTGTGGCAGATGAAGTAGTGGAGCTCATTGCACTTTCTGTCTTCGAAAGAAAATCCATTATCAAGCACACCACAATTTTCATTAAGATAAGAATTATCCGGTTGTCCAGCAAGCCACATGAGGCTCGATGTGTTTGTCCCATCTGACCACTTCCATGAGTCCCTGTAAACACCATTCCAAGACCAACCCAAACCAGATACAACGCTCTGCACCAGGTTGTAATCTGCTGTACTGTTTATAAAAGCCAAATCTGTGTAAAACCTTCTGCAGTAGGTCTGAGCATCACTCCAGGTCATTGAAGAAGTGATGCCAACATATCTGCCAGCAGCACTGATATTAGCTGTAAAACATATACAACCAAAAACAGTTCAATACCAGTATAATGTGGTATAGTATGGTGGTGAGTATGTGCTTTAAGTTTCCATCTTCTGTTTTTTAAACTTTTAAAACTGTTTGACATTGTAAAAGTAAAATTATTGCAAGACCCTTAACCCTCTGTGCTACAGGGACGCTGTATCATGGCTGACCCTACACTCTGACACCAGCTTCCTAACATTACTGGGATGTGGGAAGAAAGAATTTCACTGTGCTGTAAAGTACATGTGACAAGTATAAAGCACCTTTCTAATGAATGTGCTTTACTATGTTAAAAGTTCAAACATTTTGAAATATACCTACTAAAGTGATACAATGCATTAATGGTACAATCCCAATTCTAAGACCGTTGGTGCACTGAGTAAATTGTAAAAAATAAATAAATTAATTAATTAATAAAAAATAAAAAAAACTGAATGCAATGATTTGCAAATCTCATAAACCCTAATTATATTCATAATAAACCATAGAAAATGTGTTGCTGCCATAAATTTCAAAATGACCTTATTTTTATATATTTTCTAAGTTTTTGAGAGGGTTTATGAGATTCACAAATCATTGCTTTCTGTTTTTATGTACATTTAACCCAGTGTCCCAACTGTTTTGGAAAGAAAAATACAAATAGTTTAAAAAACAATTTTAAACAATACGTTTGGATTAAAATCACACATTGCACCAGTATCCCATGTTTAAAATACTGATTTTCCAGCACACATGCACATGTAGATGTGTTATAAACATATAATCTGCAAGAGAAAGCAACCAAGTTTGGATGTTTGCTTGAATTATTTATAGGGACATTGGGAATTTAAAATGTGAACCCAGAACCAAAGCTCACAATCCAACCTTACGAGAGGCTGTAATCTCCTCAATTAAATGTGGGATGTACTTATAATTTTTAAAACAGGTTTTTATTTTAAAAATAAATGCACTAGGAAAACTTTTGTACTAATGAGAAAAGTGTAAGCAGCAGTATCTACCATCCCTGCTAAATTAAGTTCAAAATAGCACTTATTACTTACTTAATCTTTTTATATAATAATTTTGCTAATTTGTAATGACAGGTGCCAATGAGTGAAACACATATTATAGACTATATCACCTAGCAAAAACTATTTTTTTTTAAATCATGGAATTCAATGTAAAAAATTGTGTAACCTTTTTTTAGTAATAGGAAAAAAGTAAAAATAATTCTCACCATTGAAGCAAATAAAAGGATAAACTGATGTGCAAGGGTTATTGTACAACTGTACTCTTGGGCTTGTTAGACAACATGTTGCTTTCCCATTCGAATAATCAGGATATCCACTGTACCACTGTTCAAAAGTATTTTTCAGTGGGACATCATAAAAGGACCATTTCCAGCTGTCAATATCATTGTACAAGCCGACCCAGGCAACATCTGTCAAGGGTTCACTTGACAAAGTTTTCTTTAATTTGAACCAGTCATTGTCACTTTCAATTGTAGCCAGGTCATCGTATGTTTCCCTGCAGTAATTCTGTGCAGCTGTCCATGTTACCGTAGTCTTGATTAGATTATATTTGCGAGAAACCGGTCGCAGAAGAGAAAGGATGACTGGGACAACACCTGCAAAAAATATTTTTTTTAATGATGCACACAGCAGGAATTTCATGTCATAGACATTATATACATAAAGTCAAGTCAAACAAATAACTTAATGGTATTAATAGCAGTAATATAACAGTCAATAGGAAGATTATGTAACAATATTTGAATACAAACTTACCTGTTAAACACAGGAGAAAGAGAGAGCGCTTCATCATAAACTGGTTGAAGGGTAACTGTAAGGGTTAAGAGGGAAAAAACAAATACATATATATATATATATATATATATATATATATATATATATATATATATATATATATATATATATATATATATATATATACATATATACATGTGTATATAACTGTAAATAAACTATATATACAGCAGCAGGTAAAATAAGTAGTGAACACCATTTTTGTCAGTAAATATATTCCTAAAGAAAAGAAATAGACATTTTTTCCAGATTCCAGATGTTGGTAAAAACCCATGCAATCCACAAATGCATAGAAATCAAAGCATACATGTCCATAAATTAAGTTATGTGTCATAATGTGAAATGACACAGGGAAAAATTATTGAACACCTAAAGAAAGGGAGTTGCAAAAAGGCATGGAAAGCCAAGACACCAGCTAAATTGAATCAATAATCAGAAAGCAATCCTGCCCTTTGACAGTGCAAATTAATATCAGCTGATTCAGTCTTAACTAATGGCCTATATAAAGGTGTGCCATTACAAAGGTGTCACATCTCATGATGGGTAAAAGCAAAGAGCTCTCTTGAGACATTTGCAAATTTATTGTTGCAAAACATACTGATGGCATTGGTTACAGAAGGATTTCTAAACTGTGTGGATTGCATGGGTTGTTACCAACATCTTGTAAAGATTTCATGTCAATAGCACTTTTAGAATGTTCAACTTTTCAAATAAGTAAAATTGCCTATTGTTTAAAAGCACTTTTTTTAAAGACAATTAAGAAGTTGATTTAAACTATCTGGAAATGTTTCCAATATATAGACAGCTCATAGATGCAGCATGGGACAAAGAATGAGAGATATAACGCTGGCACCTACCTGTTATTTCAACTGCTTCCAAAGTTTCACTTGAATGCTAAACCCTTAGAATACCAAATCCCTTTTGTGAAGAACATCTTAAGTAAATGATGCTTGACTGAAGCTAATTTGCATTTCTAGTTTGCCTTTTACATAATTCTGTACAGAGAGTAAATGACACTGCAGTCACAGAGAATTTACTTTTTATTCCTTTCCAAATGACACAAGTCAGAACAGAGAACATCTCTTAACAATAATTCTAACTGAGACAGAGGGGAAAGAAACATGTCTGTTTTGCTTGTGTACATTGACTGTTAATGAGACTGCATTATTGCTTATATTTCTAGCCCCTAATCCCTCTACAGTCGATTAGTCTAAATATGAGTTAGAATTAAACATGCCTGTGTATGGCTCATGGTTATTATATTTGACAATGTTCAAATTTCAAAAACAAGTCAGAAAAATTCTCAGTGCAAGAGAACTACAATATCCTTTCTCATATAAACTACTACAAAATTACTACAAAATAATTACAATGGACAACATCTCTAAAAACAGAACACCTATGAGATGACACCATATCAGTGCTCATTTATTAAATTGCTGCAAACTATTTAAATGGATTTTTTTTTTAGAAATCAACTAATAGCATGGCCCTAATTGACTCTGGCATAAAGGGCACTTTTTTGATGCTAGTCTATTACAAATTAGCCTCCCCATCAAATCTCTCAAGCATCCTGTGTCTGTTTATGCACTGAATGGAACGTTCCTAGCACCTGTCAACCAATGTACAGCACCCCTGCTCCTGTCCCCTCACAGATTCATCAAGAATAGCTCCATCTGAACTTGATCCCCTCTACGTCCTCTCATCTGGTGATGGGGCATTGGTGGTTTACCAAACATAACACTTACATCAGCTGAATGGCTGGGAAAATAGTCATTTTTAGCTCTTTCTTCCACTTTTTTCTGCCTACAGTTTGTTCTTCCTCCTGCTGGGGCCACGAGGGCTTCCCCAGTCCCCAAATCCCCGAAGTATCTACCATTCACCACATTTTCTGACTACATGGCATTCCATTGGATTTTGTCACAGATCATGGACCCTAGATTATTTCCCAAATGTAGAGTATTCTATAATGCTGTTGATGCCACTGTCAAGTCTGACCCCCAGATAAAAGGAATGGACCACCTGTTTAATACAGGACAACTTAAAAGCACACACAATATGATTTGGAATTCGCCTGAGAGTAAACAAGTCAAGTCAATTTTATTTCTATAGCACTTTTCACAATGGACTTTGTCTCTTTGTCAGCTGAATGTGTGCTCTGCATCACGTTTAGTAAATATGTGACGTTTTTTTTAACATTAATCTTTCTTTTCTTAGAAACATTTTTATTTAAATTCTGATAAACATGCAATACTGTTTCTACACACAAAACAATTCATAAATAAGAACAAAAGATTTATAAAACTTATCCAGGTCAGTGTTTACATTTTAACACCCATTCAAAGTATTTGAATAGATTTTCTTACCAAACAACAAGCTTTTCTACAATGTCACAGAAGAAAAGGAAAATCCGTATAAAAAGCAGCATAGTGGTTTGCATAGAGGTTTGCATTTTGCATTTGAAATGCAAAATCTATATCACAACCATGACCTACACAGAGACTACACTATGTAAATTTTTATTCCAGTGCATTAAACTGTATAAATCATAAAACTAAATAATACCAGTAAAATAAAATAGCATCTAAAGTTTCTAAAAGCTTTCTTAATCCGCTCCCTACTCTCGCCACAAAACACAACATCATCTGCAAACATCATAGTTCATGGAGACTCCTATCTGACCTCGTCCTTCAACCTGTCAATCACCACTGCAAACAGGTAAGGGCTCAGAGCCAATCCTTTATGCAATTCCTCTCCACCTTGAATCAATCTGTTGTGGCCAGGGAGCCAGGCAAAGTAAGATTTTCATTGTACAGTTTAAACTTTTGTTTTTACTGTGCATATGACAATAAATAAATTGAAATTTAATTGACATTGTTCCCACTGCACACTTCACTGCTGTCTTACTGTCCTCATACCTGTCCTAAACCATCCTCACATTCTTCTCTTACACACCTGACTTCCTCATACAATACCACAACTCTTCTCTCGGCACCCTGTCGTACACGTTCTATAAATCCACAAACACACAATGCAACTCCTTCTGACCTTCTCTAAACTTCTTCATCAACATTCTCAAATATTGCATCTGTAGTGCTCTTCCTCGGCATTAAAAAAAAATACTGTTGCTCACAGATGGTCACCTCTTCTCTCAGCCTGGCTTCCACTACTCTTTCCCACAACTTCATGGTGTGACTGATCAACTTTATTCTCCTGTAGTTACTGCAGGTCTGCACATCTCCCTTATTCTTAAAGATCGGTACCAGCACACTCCTTCTCCATTCTTCAGGCTTCTGCTCACCTTCCCAAACCGTGTTATCCAAACTGGTTAAAAATTCCACTTCCATCTCTCATAAAATTTTCACGCTTCTACTGGTATGTCATCTGGGCCAACCAACTTTCTACTTTTCATACTCTTAATCGCTGCTCTCAATTCCCCCTTACTAATCCTATCCACTTCCTGCTTCACCATTTCCACACCATCCAACCTTATCGCTCTCATTTTCCTCGTTCATCAGCTGCTCAAAATACTCCCTCCATCTTCTCAACACACTCTCCTCACTAGTAAACACATTTCTATCTCCATCCTTTATTGCTCCAACCTGTAGCCACATCCCTCTTCACCTGCTGTCGCATCTTCTTATATTTGTGCTGTTTTTATCGCTTTCCCGATCACAATTCTGTTTTGACAACCTCTTTCTCCTTATGCTTTCCTGTACTTCCTTATTCCACCACTACATCTCTTTTTTCTTTTGTAGTCCTCATTCTCCTCCTCTTCTTCTTCACCTACAAAGCAATCATACAGACTACTATCCAATGCTAGCTATACTGTCCCCTCCCAAGACCTTACAGTCTTCATTCTCCTTCAGGTTGCATCTCCTGCATAGAATATAGTTCACCTGTGTGCACATTCCTCTGCTCTTATGTACCCCTATCTCCTTCTTCTTAAAATACGTATTGACCACTGCCATTTTCATCCTTTTAGCAAAGTCTACCACCATCTGCCCTTCCACATTTCTCTTCTTAAGGCCATACCTACCCATCACCTTCTCATCACCGCTGTTCTCTTCACCTACATGCCCATTAAAGTCTGCCCCAACCCGGACTCAAAACACATTTGTACTCACTTCACACATCCATGTCTTCAGTACCACTCACATTACATCACTTCATTACCATAAACTGTTTACATGCAGTTTTTGCACATCTTTTCTGGATTGCTGCTATTATTCTTTTGCACAACATTTTGTTTACATTTTTTGTTACTGTTCACTTTACGTCTCTTACACACCACAGTGTGGAATATACAAAAGGTTTACTGGCGGAGCTGTTTTGTATTTTGTGTTTTGTGTATTTGTCTTACACTGTCTTGTATTGTCTTGCACTGTCTTTTGTTGTCTTTGCACTGTTTGCACCAGGTTGCACACATGCACTTTATGTGGCGAGGACACTTACTAGTCCTTAGCCCTGTGTTTTCTGTTTTCTGTGATTGTTGTTGTATGTAGCACCAGAGTTCAGAAGGAACGTTTCATTTCACTGTGTACTGCGTCAGCTATATATGGTTAAAATGACAATAAAGCCTCTTCACTTGACATAATGGAGACTAACATATTTTGTCAACAAACATGTCATTATTAAGCAAAAGAGTTTTCATCTTGTTAATAATTCTCAGGCTGTCCAAGAAGACAGAAGTTTAAATGTGCTTTTCTCATTTGCACATTAAATCTCCACTTCCATGTGTATCCACGTCCAGTATGGGCCGATCCAAGACCAACCCTGAATGTATGCAAAGCTCTGCATAATGATGTTATCAGTAAAGTTGTGGTGGGGATTTTTCTGGTATCAATCTCCATTTTCATAAGGATAAAACACCAAATATTTTAGCCATCAAAGTAATTGCTTAATGCAATTGCTAAAAACATTTTAATTTTGATTCTGATAATCATACAATACTACACACAAATATTTATAAACAAAGAAACAGAGGATAACCAGGTCAGTGTTTACTTTCTTACATATTAAAGTTTTTGACTAGATTTTCTAAGCAAACAACAAGCTTTACTAGAATGTCACAGCCTCTCCAACTATATATACAATCAAGTTACGATTTGCTTAAAATAAAACATGAAAAAGGAGAAAGTGCCTCAAAAATCCAGCATAGTGTGAGAATTTGAAATGCAAAATCTATACCACGAGCAAAACCATGCCCGACGGAGACATTGTACATTTTAATCCCAGTGAATAAATCTTAAAATAAGATAATTCTGTTGTTTAACTTTTTTATTCTCATTATAGATAATTGTGGCTACAAGAAATTAAACAAATAGCAGAACTGGCATTAAGAGTTTTATTATTATTATTATTGTAAAAGATTTGTCTATCTGACTGCACCTTCCAGGATACCATGGTGTTCTCCAGCTTCATCGTAATCTGCAAAATAGGAACAGGGTTTTTAAAAGGATCCTAAAACCACATCCACTCTGCTTTCACTGCTACAGAGAGACACACTAAAATGTACATTTTCTTTTTAAAATTTCACACTTCTTGCCAGTTACTGTTTAGTGTGATGCAAAATTAAGTTTAAGGACAGGGTTAAGGTTAGGGCTGGGTTAGGGATAGGCATAGTACAGCTAAATTCCTTAGCAGTAGGAGTGTTCACATTTAATTAGATTGTTTTTTTATTAATGTAACTACTGATCAGTGCAGCCACACTCATATAGCAATGTCCGCTAAGATATTGGAAAAAGAGGTGAATAAATCATTTGAATTTTACAATTAAAAATTGTTAATAAACATCAATGTTAATCTACTTCTGTACTCTGCCATGGACACTTTTCAGATTGTAAATCCACTATCCACAGCATCACCATGCTGCATTAATAATAGGTGTATTTAATGATAATTTAGTAAGGGGTAGGAGTAGGAGACAAATCATTAATCATTTAGGCATTATTTTTGAAGGTACTCAGTAGGATGGGTGATAGCACATAATTTCATTTCAAGTACTTTCTAGGGTAATATCAATACCCATACTTTAAATAAAAGATTTTCTGTGAGATTTTATAGTCAATAATGTTTTTTTGAAAGCTACCATTGTTCATTTCAAATATACTGCAATAGGCTGGCCTTTATTTCTTTTTACGTTTATTTTTTAAAATAACTTTAATTAATGAGAAAAAACAATTAATATCTGTCACAAAAACTGTCAGAATTTCTGACTGTTCTGCTTTTTCCTTCTTTGGACATTACTGTCCTTCCTTTCCTAATCCACTAGATGTCACCAGAGTGTCCCTACTCCCTTATCAGTTCTCTGTGCTGCCACCTGTACCTCATAAACCTCTGTATAATAAGATGCTCCTCTTCATGTCCTCCTTGATAGGTTTTTGTTTTGCCTATCCTCATGTGGTTCTGTAGTACTTCTTAACTTCCTTTGACTTCTGACTTCTTTTACTTATTTGATTTGTTACCTGCTTTTGCAGCAGTTTGTCTCTTTCTCTTGGTACTTTTCTACTGGTTAAGTTCGCTGCTTTAAGTTGTTACTTTCCTTTTGTTTTTGCTCTCTGTGTTTTGTGAGACCACTTTCAGTGGATTGTTTTGAACTTTGCCTCACTGAATGCAGTGTTCTGACTTCTGTGTTTTCCCCTTATTCTTTCCCTTACCCTCGCTCTTGTTGCGCACTGTATGTGTCAAAACCACACAGAAAATTACCTTAATTTTTTAAAAGCACTGACCTTTTTTCTCCCTTGAGCCTTTTTCGTTTTTGACTGATCAACTCTCCAGGTTTAAAAAAAATCTCTGAGAATACAGATGATGCAGCAATCCCAAGATATAGAGTGACAGAATGCTGGGGGGTTTTTTATTGTAAGATGGTTGGAGGCAGAAGTAGTTCCTATTCACAGTTAAGTCAAATCTAACGTATTGGTTTACAATATTTCGAATAGAGTGGATATTTTAATAAGAGACTATTCTTTAAGTACACCACAGGTATCAAAAGTATTGATGCATTAAGAACAATCCACCTGTCCCCATTCCTCATTCTGACACAGTGTCCTCTGGGATACTAAATTATCGAAGGCGCTTACTCTTGTAAAATCTTTTAATATCTGTTGAGGACATGCATGAAATGCAGCTGCTTTGACATTTTTACAGCTTGTTTCACGATTTATCATTATGGTGCCCATGTTAAGGTGTTTATCTACATTTCTGGTAGTTGGTGTTTAATGTACACTATTATATACACTATAATTTTGAGGGGATCGTGTGATTTACCAACTTTAAAAGGTCCAACTGCATGACATAATCAACCATGTTCTTATCAGACTTTACTTTCAGTTTTACAATTTCCTGTTAGAAAAACACACATATACACACATGCATACAAAATCATACACCAAGAATGAGTGTGGATCACATGGTTAGGTAAAATACCTCCAAAACCCTCCAAACCCCAAACTCACTGGTGTGACAGATAAAATATTGGAGCTCGTTGCATTTTATGTCTTTGAAAATCCATTATCAAGCACAGCACAATTTTTATCACTTTATTAAATATGGTCGATAATGTTTTTTTGAAAGCTACCATTGTTAATTTCAAATATTCTGCAATAGGCTGGCCTTTATTTTTAAATAACTTTAATTAATGAGAAAAACCAATTAGAATCTGTCACAAAAACTGTCAGAATTTTTGACTGTTCTGCTTTTTCCTTCTTTGGACATTACTGTCCTTCCTTTCCTGCTCCACTAGATGTCACCAGAGTGTCCCTACTCCCTAATCAGATCTCTGTGCTGCCACCTGTATCTCATAAACCTCTGTATAATAACATATCCCTCTTCATCTCTTCCTTGATAAGTTTTTGTTTTGCCTATCCTCATGTGGTTGTGTAGTACTGCTTAACTTCCTTTGACTTCTGACCTCTTTTCTTATTTGATTTGTTACCTGCTTTTGCAGCAGTTTGTCTCTTTCTTTTGGTACTTTTCTACCTGTCCAGCAAGCCGCATTGATGTCTTTGTCCTGTCTGACTACTGCCATTTGCCCCTATATGGGCCAATCCAAGACTGACCTTGAGTGTATGCAACGCTCTGCATCAGGTTGTTATCTGCTGTACCGTTTATAAAAGCCAAATCTGTGTGAAACTTTCGGCAGTAAGCCTGAGCTTCACTCCAGCTCATTGGAGAAGTGACGCTGACATATCTACCAGAACCAATGATATTATCTGTGAAACATGTACAACAAAAAACAGATCAAATTCAGTATAATGTTGTATTGTATGGTGGTGAGTATGTGCTTTAAGATTTCATTTCATGTTGTTTAAACTATTTAACATTTAAAAGAAGAATTAATGAAATGTGATAATGCCAACGTTTGTGTGCTCCATTCAGCCTCTTAGCAGCATATAATGCATGCACTTTACAATGTAAAAAGTATTAATATCACAAAAAAACATGAGCCTTCTGGCCCAGATTTGCATTGCTGTGCATGGGTGAGAAAAAACTAACAAATTTGGAGTTAACTCGGAAAGTGTCTGTAATGTATCTTAAGTAGCTTGTGCAGCGCTTCACTTTCTCCACATTCTATGTTATAGCCTTATTCGAAAATGGATTGAATTCATTATTTTCCTTAAAATTCTACAAGCAATACCCCATAATGACAATGTGAAAGTTAGTTTGAAATCTTTGCATATTTCTTAAAAATTAAAAGCAAAAACAAAATCTCATGTACATAAGTATTCACAGCCTTTGCTCAATACTTTGTTGAAGCACCGTTGTCACCAGTTACAGCCTCAAGTCTTTTTTTAATATGATGCTACAAGATTGGCACACCTACTTTTAAGCAGTTTCTCCCATTCTTGTTTGCAGAACCTCTCAAGCTCCATCAGGTTGTAAAGGGATCATAAATGCACAACCATTTTTAGACATTTGACAGAGATGTTCAATCAGGTTCAGGTCTGGGCTCTGGCTGTGCCACTCAAGGACATTCACAGTGTTGTCCCCTAGCCACTCCTTTGTACATTGCTGCATTTATCTTTCCCTCAATCCTGACTAGTCTTCTAGTTTCTGCTGCTTAAAAACATCCCCAAAGCATGATTCTGCCACCACCATGCTTTACTGTAGAGATGGTATTGGCCAGGTGATAAGCGGTGCCTGGTTTCCTCCAGTCCTGATGTTTGGGATGCAGGCCAAAAAGTTCAATCTTCATTTCTCATGGTCTGAGAGTCCTTCAGGTGCCTTTTGGCAAACTCCAGGTGGGCTTTCATGATTGGTGGAGTGGTGTAAAGATGTTTGTTCCTCTGGATGGTTCTCATCTCTCCTATAATTAATTAATTAATTAATTAATTAAAATTAATTAATAAAATTATAATTAATTTTGGAACCACCAGGACACTTCCTAGAGTAGAGCTGGCCACAGAACTGAGGGATCGGTACCCTCAGTTCTGTGGCCAGCTCTACTCTAGGAAGTGTCCTGGTGGTTCCAAAATTAATTTACAGATATTGGAGGCCACTGTGCTAATTGGGACCTTCAATGCTGCTGAAATTTTTGTGTACCCTTTCCCCGATCTGTGCCTTGATACAATCCTGTCTCGGAGGTCTACAGACAATTCCTTCGACTTTATGGCTTAGTTTGTGCTCTGACATGCATTGTTAACTGTGGGACTAATATAAACAGGTGTGTGCCGTTCAAAATCATGTCCAATCAACTGAATTAACCACAGGTGGACTCCAATCAAGTTTTAAAAACATCTCAAGGAGGATCGGTGGAAACAGGATGCACCTGAGCTCAAATGTTGAGTGCAATGACAAAGGCTGTAAATACTTATGTACATGTGATTTTCTTTTTTTTCCTTTTTTTTTTTTTTTTTAAGATTTCAAACATACTTCTTTCACATTGTAATTATGAGGTATCATTTGTAGGATTTTGAGGAAATAATGAATTTAATCCACATTGAAATAAGGCTGTAACATAACAAAATGTGGAAAAAGTAAAGTGCTGTGAATACTTTCCTGATGCACTGTAAGCTTTTAGAATAATTGTCCTTAATTTATGTATCTTTTTTCAGGAAAAAATATACCAAAAAAGGTGTATAACACTCTTAAGGTAGCAAGAAAGAGTACAATTCCAGTATATATGCTAAATATATTTGCATTAAAAAGGTTACAGTATATGTGTCAGGGATCCACCTGCCACGCCCCTTTGGTGGCTCTCTATGCCTCTGCACTCCCTGGAACTCCAGGCATAACCACGCACACATTGAGCTCGTTGTCACTCATGCCTCCGCTCTCTCTGGAGCTCCAGGCGTAACTATGCACACCTGAAGCTCATCATCACTCCACCCCGCTCCTACATAAACCCCTCTCTCACATTCACTCCCCGTTTGTTATTGTATGTGTTAGATGTTACGTATTGCTGCATGGTTTCACGGTTGCATGCAGTACTCTCCTCTGTCCGTCCCATTCGGACTCTACTATCCGGTACCGGCTGTGCTTCTCCTGTGCATCTCGGATCAGCTACACTTCTCCCCTAGCGCAACTCGGACTCTTTCAACCTGAAGACTGCCATCTCTCTCCCTCATCTTATCATTAAAACTGAGCGAGCTGTATTCCGGCGTCCGCCTCCTGTTTCACACACTATGTGAAAGACATAATCTAAAAAAAAAAATCCAGAAATCACAATGTATGATTTTTTTAACTATTTATTTGTATGATATAGCTGCAAATAAGTATTTGAACACCTGAGAAAGTCAATGTTAATATTTGGTACAGTAGCCTTTGTTTGCAATTACAGAGGTCAAACGTTTCCTGTAGATTTTCACCAGGTTTGCACACACTGCAGGAGGGATTTTGGCCCACTCCTCCACACAGATCTTCTCTAGATCAGTCAGGTTTCTGGCCTGTCGCTGAGAAACACGGAGTTTGAGCTCCCTCCAAAGATTCTCTGTTGGGTTTAGGTCTAGAGACTGGCTAGGCTATGCCAGAACCTTGATATGCTTCTTACAGAGCCACTCCTTGGTTATCCTGGCTGTGTGCTTCGGGTCATTGTCATGTTGAAAGACCCAGCCTCGACCCATCTTCAATGCTCTAACTGAGGGAAGCAGAAAAACACCCCCAAAGCATGATGCTACCACCCCCATGCTTCACAGTAGGGATGGTGTTCTTGGGATAGTACTCATCATTCTTCTTCCTCCAAACACGTTTAGTGGAATTATGACCCAAAAGTTCTATTTTGGTCTCATCTGACCACATGACTTTCTCCCATGACTCCTCTGGATCATCCAAATGATCATTGGCAAACTTAAGACGTGCCTGGACATGTGCTGGTTTAAGCAGGGGAACCTTCCGTGCCATGCATGATTTTAAACCATGACGTCTTAGTGTATTACCAACAGTAAACAGGAACAAGGAAACAGTGGTCCCAGCTCTATTCAGGTCATTGACCAGCTCCTCCCGTGTAGTTCTGGGCTGATTTCTCACCTTCCTTATGATCATTGAGACCCCACGAGGTGAGATCTTGCATGGAGCCCCAGTCCGAGGGAGATTGACAGTCATGTTTAGCTTCTTCCATTTTCTAATGATTGCTCCAACAGTGAACCTTTTTTCTCCAAGCTGCTTGGCAATTTCCCCGTAGCCCTTTCCAGTCTTGTGGAGGTGTACAATTTTGTCTCTAGTGTCTTTGGACAGCTCTTTGGTCTTGGCCATGTTAGTAGTTGGATTCTTACTGATTGTATGGGGTGGACAGGTGTCTTTATGCAGCTAACGACCTCAAACAGGTGCATCTAATTTAGGATAATAAATGTAGTGGAGGTGGACATTTTAAAGGCAGACTAACAGGTCTTCGAGGGTCAGAATTCTAGCTGATAGGCAGGTGTTCAAATACTTATTTGCAGCTGTATCATACAAATAAATCGTTTAAAAATCATATATTGTGATTTCTGGATTTTTTTTTTTTTTTTAGATTATGTCTCTCACAGTGGACATGCACCTACGATGACAATTTCAGACCCCTCCATGATTTCTAAGTGGGAGAACTTGCAAAATAGCAGGGTGTTCAAATACTTATTTTCCTCATTGTAAGGATTAAAGTAAATAACTAAGTATAAAGTATAACTATTAAGTATATATATATATATGTGTGTTAATTTTAATAATTTTAATTCAATTTAGCTACTAATTTTATGCAGAGCTAGTACAGTAAAACAGCATTACATATTACATATTGACCATATGCAGTATAATGTGACATAAAGTGACACTGTGCTGTGGAAGTCCAGAGTTAAGGTGTCATATGAATAGTGTACATAGTACACTGCTGGAACATGATGATTGGGTAATTGCATGAATGAGTTGTAAAGGTGTTCATTAAACCGTGCACTCAGCATCCACTTTGTTAGGAAAACCTGCACATTCATGCACTTAACTTATCGACCAATCATGTGGTGGCAACACAATGCAAAAATTTTGCAAAAACTGGTCAATAAAGAAAAAGTGTGATCTCTCTGACTTGGTTGTTGGTTCCAGGTGGAGTTGGTTTAAGTTCTTCGGAAACTACTAATATGGATTTTTACACACAACAGTCTCTAGAGTTGACACAAAATGGTGTGAAGAAACAAACAAACAAACAAAAAACACCTCAAGGTAAATGTATTGTTCATTCTGAGATGAACAATTTGATTTGCTGTTTACCAGAGATGTAAAGAGTGCTTATTTGGGTTACTAGTCATTCTACTCTGATCTCACTCATCAACAGAGTGCTTCATTCCACAAACCCTATTCACTTTTTATTTATTTATTTATTTATTTTACATTTTTCCATATAAACACTTTGTGCGGGGAAAAAATGGGATTAGCTGTTTCTGGTACCAGCATCCATGCCACAAGTTGAAGAGGTCACCCTTTTCTTATTCTGATATTCTTTTAATTAATCCTTTTGCTTTTGCCAAATGCTTGGCTGATTGGAATTTAGGAATTCTGGACTCCTAAAATGAACAATTTCATGATAAAGAGGAGTGTTGATTGCAGTTTGTTACAAACACAATTATAATGACATCATAATGTGTTTTTCACAAGAATTATAATAATTGTAAAATCCCTATTTATTGTAATATACTTTACCAGCATGTGTCTAAATAGCATAAAACTGGTTTGCCAGATTGAGTTGTCTTTTGAGTGTCATGTTCACTGACTTAAGAATGATGGCTATAGTGACAGGGCCAAATGTACACAATACGGACAAAGGTATTGGGACACCTGACTTTACCAGCCATATGTGTTTTTTCCCCAAACTGTTATCACAAAGCTGAAATCAACCATTTGTATAGGGTGTGTTTGGATGCAGTAGCATAAAATGTTCCCTTTACTTGAACGAGGAGACCCAAACTGTCTGTTCCAGCATGACAATGCCCCTGTGCACAAAGCAAACTCTATAAGTATATGCTTTGCATGGGTTGGATTGGAAGATCTCCTGCTATAGAGATCTGTCCTAAACCCTACTGAACACCTTTGGGATGAATTGGAAAGCTGACTGCACCCCAGGCCACCTCACCTCACCTCACCTCACCTCACCTCACCTACATTAGTACCTGACTTTACTAACACCCTTGTGTCTGAATGAGCAAAAATCTCATGGTACATCATCCCCAAAGAGTGGAGGGAATTATAAGAGCAAATTGGAACTAAATGTGAAATGTGATGCTCAAAAAGCACATCCCATACTTCTGAACAGGTGTGTCCGCACACTTTTGACAATATAGTGTATGACATGTTTGACAAGCGAGATTGCAAAATAGGACACTTACCTACAGTGCCTTCTACTTATATTGGCTCTCAATATATGATGATAATATGATCAAAGAAATATGTAGTTACAAATTGTCTTTATATTTTGATATTTTGTTTAGAATATTCACAAAGAATACCAATATCAAACAATTGCAAGCACAATACATATATATTTATATCACAGTGTATATATATTTATCTATTTATTTAATATGTGTGTAATATAATTATTGGCACCAAATACTTTGCAACAGCTCTGGGTCTTCTCCTAGACTCCACACTTCACTTAGGAAGAGTGTGATATTTATGAATAGAATGGCACACATATCTGACAGAACTGGTCATAGATTTTAGTTTAATATTAGGCAACTGTTTCATTCTATTCTTTATTTCTAAAAGGATGGACGGGTAACTGATCAGACAGCGCACATCAAGTCCTTTCTAGCGTTACCACTAAACTGGTGTCACCCTTTATAGAGTCCGGGATGCACCAACATCCATCACAACACCAACTCGGTAAAACTAAGCAACCCAGCCCTGATTAAATAAAAGAGGGTTCAAAATGCGAAAATAGAGGATTTTTTGCAGTCTGTTGCATGCATATTGAATATACACTGAATGATGATGGGATTACGTGTCAGGGACGTCACACTCTTATGATTGGCTGTGCGGTGCGCTGATTTGTTGCACTGTTCGGGGGATGTGTGCGGCTGTAAAAGGACCAGGACTGGTTTTATATTAGCACGTGTTCGATTTACGGCTAAAATTGTAATCGATTGTCGGTAAAAATGAATAAATAAATACATGAAAATTTCATAAAGCCATTATCAATAAAACCGAAAGGAGTAATACTGGAACAGTGCGGGGGATAAGAAAAAAAAATAAGGTGCTCTCTTCAATTTCTTCCCGGTCGATACAGTCTGCAAGAAAATCCACCCTTCCATTGTCTACCTCATTGACAGTTGTTTCAAGGTAGGAATAATATAAAATAATATCCAACATGTTTAATAAAATATAAATCGGTAAATCTATTGTTATCAAACAGGTTAAACAGTTATCTATTGTACACAATTATCTACTGTACCAAAAAAATAATAATAATAATCACAATAAAACGTTATATTGCTCTTATTAAAATTTGGCCTATGTTGCTGTTTTTTGTTTGTTTGTATGTTTTGTTTTTGTATTTTGCATTTTAAGAGATGAGTGAAATTTGTTCCATCACCTCATTAAAGACAATAAATAATCTTTTTTCACCCTGTGAAAGGTTTATACTAATAAAACTAATAGAATTTAGATGATTACATCTAAACACAGGCCACAAATACCGGACAGTCGCATCACACTGCCATTGAATCTTTCTATAATAATGAAAATTTCATTGCATTCCCATCATAACAGTATTATTACATTAATTCCCATTGAATCTCCTGATAAAAACATTATTCTTTACTACTGATTATTTTTTTAATTACCAATCCATTAATAAACCAACTTGTGCCCCATTTTATATGTACAACCCTGTTAATAAAACCTGTTTCATCTGAGCATGATGATATTATATATGGTATAGGAAGTTGCATCATCATCATCATCATTTATAAACCATGTCCATAAGAACAAGCAAAAGAGCATCACATTGCCTTCACCAGTTAGCCTTGTTCCTACAATGAAACTTGGTGTCATTTCTTCCCTGATAAGGGACTCATTCCCTTTATTCATGGCTCCACAGTTCAGGTTTGATGCTTCAGCATGGGCATGCTGACCAGTCACAATGTGAAAAAAAGGCAGAATGCTTCCAGGAAGAACATGTTGCAGTTGATGCTTTCAAAGAAGTAAACACACCTCTTCAAATTTTGAACAACATATACTGTCTGGCCAAAAAAAAGCCATCACTTGTATTTAAATAAGCAAATGGGTAAGAGCTCTATTGGGGTACTGCAGTGATTGTTTCATCTGGCAACAAGTTATTACCCCTGACTGATGCAGTGCCAGGAGACTCATTTAAAAGACATAGCCTATGGTCATGGAACAAATGTCTTCTCTTTCAGAAGGGTCGAATTATGTTTACTTGTAAAATTAAGAGTATTTTTACACACACAAAGCAAAGAAAACTCAAATGATTAGCTTGTGTAGCCTAAGGAAAACCACTGAGCATTAAATCAGTGGGCATAAAGAGTGGACCTTTTTTAGGGCAATGGAAAAGGTCATGTAATCTGATGAGTCCAGTTTTACCCTGTTCCAGAGTGATCAGAGTAATCATGCCTATTGACTACTATACAAGCAGTGTGGGGCAGGGTAATGATCCGAGGTTGCTTCTGTTTGCCAAGTTTAGGTTCAGTAACATTACATGTCAAATAATTCAGCTGACTATCTAAATATACTGAGTAACCAGTTTCCTTCATCAATGGATTTTTTTCTTCCCTGATGGCAAAGGCATATTCCAAGATGACAATGCCAGGATTCATTGGGTTTAAATTGTGAAAAATGGTTCAGGGAGCCTAAGACATATGTTGTTCGACTCTTCCATCATCAATACAAGATCTTTGCAAGCAATTAATGCACCTCTGGATGGAAATAAATATTGGATAAATAGATAAGCCTATAAACTATTATTAATTAAATAGCTTTTAAATGCTATTTATATGTCTGCCTAAATATTGGTAACAGGGTTGCAAAAAAAGGATGTACATGTTTGAAAGAACAACAAAGAAGCAATTTTCACAGTGTTTTTGAAGCATAAAATAAACTCCATTCATGGCACATACCACAAGAAACAAAAAACACAATCTATTTTTGCTATCACAGAGGTACTCAACGGACTTGGGCGGTCTAACCAAGAGTGTTTGCACTTTTGGACTGTTCTGTTAGTTGTCCTTGGGTGTATTTTTACTTGACTTGCAGAGTAACTTGTATTAAATCTCTGACACAGAAGTGAATTAGAAATAATGACACATTAATGGTCAAACTAATAGGCAGAAAAAAGAAAGTTTTGGAGTATGATTTTATTTAATTTTTGCTTAGTTAAAATAACTTTTAAATAAATTTCCACGATTATATATCATGTGTATATATATATACAGATGAAATGTATGTTGACTAAAAAGAAGCAGTAATTTTTTCAAGTTTCAGACAGTATTTTAATGTAATAAGTGAATGTTTAATACTAAAAGCTTTATAGTATTTGTGAGCTGTAATAAACAGCTATCAGAACTGAACAAATAAAAATTAAATCAAAGCTATTTATTTTTCATCAAACAAAACAAAATCTGAAATAAAAAAATCTAAATACAACACAAAAAATGTTTAATATTTTAAAAAACAATAACTGCTCCAGACAAGGGAGGACCCCTAAGCTTATGAATTGGGGTTTTCTTGGACACCTTTCTGACAAAAGGGCTTCATGTTTGCACAGTATAGAAACTTTTTTTATTTTTATCATTTTAGAACCTTTTAGCAGATTTACAGTCAATGAGACTGCAGTTATCTAAATGTTTCTATTATTGCTAAATAGTGAACAAAATATGATATGTTTTACTTATTGTATCTAATTTTGTCTACCTTAGCAATGTGCCAGCCACCAAAGTCAGACATTCAGCAAAACCATGCCGACAGCTTTGGGAAGCATGTTGTCTCAGAGCCAGGTATTTCTTTCCAAAGTTATATGCATGGTGGAGTTTCCAGCCTCATCTGCACCATCACCACTTTCCCGGTGTATAAAACTGTGTTTCGCCAGCAGTTGCACAGCACACTGATCCATGAGACTGTGTTACAGCTATATAACGAAGGACTACTGAAACTTTACCGTGGAGTAGTGCCACCCTTACTAATGAAGACTCTTCAGGGAACCATGCTTTTTGGCTTCCAGAACACCCTCCAGAAGCAGCTATCCCCTTTGGCTGAGTCATATATTCCCAGGGCAATGCTTCCTGCCCTGGCCGGGCTCGGGACCGGGGTAGTGGAGAGTTTGTTATTTACCCCCTTCGAGCGCGCACAGAGTATCCTACAAAACAGTGGCAACGACCGCACCCTTCCCACTCTCAGCAATATTATGGCCCGGATGAGTTCCGAAACCTTAGCGAAAGGGTGGTACCGAGCTTTTTTACCCACTCTTACTCGTAATGCCTTAGGAAGTGGGCTTTACTTTGGCTTGAAGGATCCATTGTCCAAAGTACTCCATGAGCAAGATTGCCCCCCCATAGCCTCATCTTTTGTATCAGGGATGGTCAGCTCCTTTGTGATCAGCCTGCCCTTGTATCCACTGTCAGTGTTGGTGGCCAACATGCAGGCCCAGGTCGGTGGAGAAAACCTGGGAGTGAGGGCAAGCTGGCATCAGCTGTGGCAGAAACGACAGCAAAGTTTGGTGTTGTTGTATCGTGGAGGATCACTGGTCATTTTGCGCTCCTGCATCTCCTGGGGCATCACCACTGCCATATATGACCTGCTGACGAAACACTCAGGATGAAGAACCCTATCAGTACAACTTCTCGAAAATTAGATTGGAAAAATCCAATTGGAAAATGACTTTTTTGCTACAGTGAATCTATCCATAATTTATCTACTAATTCCGTCACAGACAGCATTTTCTATGATATTACATTTTCTAGATATTTGCTATGCAAATGAATGGCAACTAGCAAAATACTCCAATGTGTTTAACTAGTATACATTCATAGGACCATTGAGTACATTAAAATCCTTTACGAAAATAATTTTATTGTTTTATTAATAATGTACTTATTACTTCAATCTTAATATTTGCACTTTTAAATTGTCCTTGCCAATCAATAACCAAATGTTATTTAAAATGAATTTGAAAAAAAAAAAATTTAAGTAAACCTTTCTTCTACATCTGGTTTTACATGCATTACAAAATTTTAATAGGCAAGCAATAGTGCTGTTTTCTAAACTCTGTAGAGGTTTTATCAATATTTTATTTTATTTATGTATAGCATGCACATGGGCTTTTGCGATGGACACTTGTGTTAAAAAATATATGTAATTTTATTGTATTTTATTTATTTTTAAATATTCTGAAATTATCAGGTGATAATATCAGGTATAAGGTGAAGTGAAGCATGGCCAAATTCAACTGTTGGTATTAATTCTTTTATCTCAGGGTTACAAACTATTAAAAAGACACGTCCGGTGACAAAAATGTAAATTTTTGTTAGAAGAACCAGAATTTCAAATGCCAAATAAACATAAATGTAATCATATACTATTTCTGTAAATATAAGCATATAAAAATTATATATCTAGGCTTTGCAAATAGGTAACAAAAGAGTGGATCATGATTTTGTATTATGTATTTATTTGTGGTAAAGCTTAATCTTGTCTATGTGAGATGACCTGTTTTGCTTTTAAATCTAAAATAGGTACATCATAATTATCCTTGAAGCTCCACATTGACTACCTGGATTGTGCTGCACTCTTATTGTAGCCTTTTATGAAATTGTAGAAATGTATAAATTTTTTTATTGATTGATTTATTAATTTTTATTATTTATTATTTTACATTTTCTTGCATTGTTGGTGCATGCACTCATTTATACATCATAAATATTTATTTTTATTTATTACACTAATACATTTAGTGTTTTTTTACTTTTAATATGGTATATATAATTTTTTTTTATCTCTAGTTTTCTGGTGACATCAGATGTTTATGGCTGGTATTTATAAGCCTGTTTAAGGCCACAAAAATAACATTTTAGGTCACATGCGTATATGGAATGTCCAAGACTCATGGGATGGTTGGGAATTTAAAGTTGTCCATATACCCATAATCCAAAATAACAAATAACCTGTTAAAAATAAATAAATAAATAAAATGTTTAAATTCTATATATTGTATTAAAGTTATGTCAACTTTAAATTTCTCAGCAGAAAACGTTTAATTTGTTCCATGTTCCATAATCGGTTGCTTCATTTGTCATACTATATTTCATTATTTTTGTTACTTGTTTAAATACACAATAACAGCAAAATAATTTGTTCTCTGTTGAAGTGGTTGTTATGAACATAAAACCGACAGGCTTTATGAAATAAATATATCCAGTCTGGTTAAATGTGGTGAAAACACTAATCTCTAGATTCCTGTTTTATCCACTGCAGTTCACTCTCTCACCACAAGAGCCCGCTGTTGCGTTTTTAGTCATGCTTCAGAAAAGAACAGGAATCAGAGAGCTATGCAGTGACTGTACCATCTGACCCCCAAATAACCAATGTGCGACATCTGGTGCATTACACTGGACAAACGCCGTTTCATGTTCAGAGCGCATGTAATGGAAAGAACGGATCTTTTTTTAATTCAGTGTATCATCCAGTTGAGTCTCGTCTTCATACTACCTATACATGCATCTATATCGTGTCATATACATACAGAATTGGGCTATTTGGGACCTTATCTAAATCGACAGTAAAAGTGGGAGGGGAAAACGTATATTTGGCCAATCAGAGTGAGGGGTTTTGCATAGCGGGGCGTAATTTCCTACATATTAAACCGCTAGTCTCTCGCGGATTAAGCACACAAACACACAAACACACACACAGAGAGCTTCCGAAAAAGGTGTACTTTCAGTACAAGGGCACTCAGGTAAGCGAATATATTTAAATTATTTTACTGTCAGGTTACTACTGTTTAGGTGAGGAATTAATTTGCAACCTTAAACTGAAGGCTGATATGATTAAATATAACTGTTTATATATTCACCAAATAATTGATATACAGTATGTATATTTATACCTGTAATTTGTGCTGCAAAATAAGGAGCAAAATCCTTTCTGAAATAAAAGTTATGTCAAAGCGCACCGATTCTTTTCTAGGACTGGGCTAGGAGCCAAGATTTACCTGCATTCACCTCCATTAGTCCCAGCAGCTACCTTTAAGTCTAACGTGTATTGATGCAGTTTATAAACGTTATAACACGTTATATAGAGTGAATCTGGCAAATCCATGTCATTTTGTGAGGCTACGTATGTCGATTGCGCAATACCAGGGTTTAAATTGTGCGCTGGTGACATGGAGATACTCCATGAAATGAATAAGATGTAATAAAATAAATAAAAATCGTGAAATGATAAAATGAAATAGGATTGTATGCATGATCTGGTACAGATGAAGTGGCAGAGTGACACTGAATTGTGGTAAAATGCATGTTGGTGCTGTTGCATTAATTATACATGGTAAGTAATACAGATGAGATTGTAGCATTGCAGTGATCTATGCCATTTAGTGTTATTTTTATTGCTGTACTCAGAAAAAGTAATGCAGTAAAATGCATTAAAAGCATACTCGTTTCGTTGACTCCTCCAGCCCCCGCCTCAGGTGCATGCCAGGTAGATGTATCTAATATGAATTGTCGCTCAGTTAAGAACAGGTGAATGCACTTGTAGGGTGGAGTACAGCATTTACTTTTCAACAAAAAAAAGATTAGACATGCAGAGAACGCAACACCAGACTGCTTAATTATAGTGAAAGGTGACGAATGTCCTTCTTACTGAAAAACACACTAACTTATTGTGTGTGTGTGTGTGTGTGTGTGTGTGTGTGTGTGTGTGTTTGCTTAATCCACACCCAGAGCTTGTGTAAAGGCACCTGTAGATAAGGAACTCTCAGTAACTGCGTGGCATTTTCCTAAAGAGTGTAGATAGAAACATTGGATTTGCATCCAGCCAAACATGCAGCATATCTGCAAAGACTTAAAACAGTGGCCTTTTTGTAATGCGTAGCAATGTGGGGGCCGAGTCGTCACGTGGGATTTGATGAAACAAGGCACGTTCTGAAGATGCATTTAGCATGACTTTTGCTTTCTGCAATTTGAGGAAACATATATATACGATTGTGCAACAATCTAACAGTGAAGCAAAATCTCACAAAATGATGTGAAATCCCTTTAGCAATATCTTGTGCTAGGTTTGTGGAACTAGTGGCAGAGTTATTTAGAAATTGTACTCCTTTTTTTTTGGTTAGTTACTTCTCCATTCTCAACCTCTTTCTCAACCTCTTTCTGCAGGCTTCTCGTCTACCGATAAGAGAAAGTTTATTTCATGGGTGGGGTGTGATGATGTGGGCAGAGAGTAGAAAAGAGGCAGTAGTTTAAGGGCGTGGATTAGCACGGAGAAAGAATGACTTGGTCTTCAGGACAAACCTGCTTTGGAGTAAAAAAACGTAAAGATCTGACACTCAATCTGACCATTCTTGCAACTCGCTATTTTGTTTTTCTTACTAGTTTGTTTATAGACAATCCCTAAATTGAGCCGTTCAGTAATCAGTATTAAAATGAATAGCAAACCACCCTACACAAAATTCACACCATTATTTTGCAGTCATTTGATCAACACTTACATACTAGTGGCCTGAATTAACCTTGCAGTTTCTCCAGTTTGATTTAACAAGCCAAATAAATCATCTTTTCCCAACAGAACATCCAAAATGGATGACAACCCAGTTAAAGATGAGGTGGAGAAATTCGACAAGAGGTGTCTAAAAAAGACCAACACCGCAGAGAAAAACAGTCTTCCAACAAAGGAGGGTAAGCGCAACTGGAAGCCTTCATTTAGCTCCTACATGATCCCTGTGTTCCAGGCGTGTCGACATGTGCCTTTTGTTTGAACTGACATTCGGAAAACACAAACGACAGATTATAAGAGCAGATATGTGATTTATATTACACAATATCACACACACAGAATAAGAGGAAATGGTGGAAATGGATGTTTGTCCTCGTTTCACCTGCAGCCTAATCTGCTGCCAAGTAAAGGATTCAAAACATAGAAAGGCATGTCCTTTGATTGTGCGATCGTGGAACATCCCTCCACCTAAGTCTCTCATATTGAGAAGAAAATTCCTCTTAATATTTAGATACATACTCTTTTTTGCTGTATTATAATTATAATTTTTTTTCTATTACTGTGATTTATACTGTAATTATTATATTATAGTTCATATAGCACTGCGTTATTTGCCCATTAGTGGGCAAATTATTATTTCTGACTCAGTAATTCAAACCCTAGGACTTTCCACAGCCAGACCAAATATTATAACAAACAAAGAAAAAAAGTTTTGTTCTGGACTTTGAGCAGCACCACAAACGTCAATTATATTAGCCTGTTATATCTATACTTGGTGTCACATGCCAGTACCCGCACTAAATCTTAACCCTTTCTGTTTATTAACCTTTGGTTTCCAGAGGTGATTGGCAGATGTTAGAGTAGATCTACAGTATACTCATTTAGGCAGCTTTTTTAAAGGGTTTATGTACACCACACAACTATCGCACACAGATTTAGTAGGTAATCTACTCAAATGTTACATACAACACCCACCAACACGACTGGCCCTGGATATTTATGTTTTATACATATAAATAAGGCACTTCTTGAGGAATTTATCTCAGAATGCTCTGATAAGGACGACGAAGCAAAAAAAGCATCCAGTTAAAAAATAAACTGACCTAACGGACACTTCTTTCATTTCTTTATGCAGACAATCACAAGTTACTTTGATTTTCATTTGTCCAGCATTTTCTAATACAACAGACAATAATCCTTAGTAGATCCAAAGGAGGATAGTGTCATAATACAAATGTTTGCATATGCATCATGGGACTGAAGCAAAATAATAGTGAATGGACAAATAGATACTCAGAACACGTACAGACACAGGCAAATTATACCTGATACAACCTTCGGATCCCTCTACTTATTCAAATCTTTACTGTAATATATGTACTATTAGTTTTCGATGCATTTTTTAATGGAATGTTCTGGAAGTGCAATAACTACGATCTTAAAAATTGAGCAAATTCAATTATTAATATCCGGATCATTCACATATTGTTTTTAGAATTCTAAATACTACATTCATTTGCAGTAGTAGCTCGTGTTATCTTATCAATACCCTCAAAGAGAACATATTACATGTACATCTCCAGTTCCATGGACGTTACAGTGATGATAAGTATAAAATGTTTACTTCAACAGAACTGTAAGGTGTGTCTTGTGCTTTTGTGACTTGTGATATCTGCTTTTTTTATAACGCTTGTTGCATCACCATCATTCTTACATAAACTTCCTTTTCTTCTTTAACAGACATCGAACAAGAAAAGAAGGCTACCACTACAGCAAAATGAAGCCTGTTGGGCCATGATTCTTCATGTATCTCTTTTTTCTAACAACAACTCCCCCCTCCCCCAATCCGTTTCCCTTTCTCCATTTTAAATCAATTTACTTAATCACAGCTTCACCTCCTGCACTTCAATACCCTCATTTATATAATATCACAGTCTCCTTATAGTGCCATAGGCAAGGAAACATGCAACCAGAAGGGGTAGAGGAGTGAGCATGCAAAAATCCTGTGTAATTGCACCTATGCATATTTTTTAACTTTTTTTTTTTTTTTCAATTTTACATTCCGGAGAATGGACTAAGGTGGCATGAGCAGTCAAACACAAGTGTGTAGGTTTTAACATCAGCCAGTAACTCTGTCATCTCTGACCATGTCTCTGTATCTGGTAACATTCGTTGAGTTATCAAGAAAATGACGTAAAAATATTTTTGTTTAAAAAAAAAAAAACAATAATAAAATGTTGTTTAAAACATACTTCGAGTAGTTGTTCTTTAATTTCTCTATGTACAAGGCTTCTGAATGTTAGCAGTAGGTTTTGCTTTTTTTTTAACTACAATCAGCACTAGCATTTATCATTAGCTACTTTCTTAAAATAATGTAGCTTCATGAGTAGCAATATTCATTATCATCACAAATATATTTATTGCACTCATTACCGATAACTTAAAGCCTCATTTAAGACTATCCAGCTCTTCTTGATTGTTAATTTTGTGGATATAAACACTGGTTATATTGAAGTGATTTGCTAGAAGAGCCACTTGATACTGCTACATAGTGATGAGTGAAAATTCTTTGGGAATCTAATTTTTTATAATTGATTACACAAGTTTTCCACGGCTGCTGGTTATACGGGTTGAGAAAAGTGCTCGATTAACCACCAGTGACCAGTTGCATTTGGGTGACCTAACAATGATCATTATTCATAACAATTATTCCCAACCACAATCACTATTCATTACTCTCCAAAACTAATCATTGATAACCATTATTCTCAATAGTACTATCATTATCACTATTATCCCCAACAACTAATCAATAACCACTATCATTTCAACCACCAATCACTGATTACCATTTTTCCAAACAACCAATCACCGATTTCCATTATTCCCAACAACCAATCACTAACCACTATTATTTCAGCCACCATGCACTGATCACCATTATTCCAAACAACTAATCACTGTCAATATTCCTAATCACCAATCACTAATCACCATCAGTCCTAACTGATCAGTAATCACCATTATCCCAAACAACCGATCACTGATTACTATTTTCCCAACCACCACTCACTAATCACCATTATTCCCAACCACTGAACACTGATCATCATTATAGCAAACAGATCACTGATTACCTTTATTCCCAACCACCAATCACTGATCGCCATTATCCCAAACAACCGATCACTGATTTCCAACAAACAATTCTTCAGCATTATTACTAACTGCTGATCACTATTATTTCGATTAGATAGATTAGATTAGATTCAACTTTATTGTCATTGTGCAAGATACATGTACAGAGCCAATGAGATGCAATTAGCATCTAACCAGAAGTGCATAATTGGCCTATTTAAAATAAACAACAGTAAGATAAATAGGGTGTGAGGTCCATATATACATGGATGAGGGTGTTTAATGTACAGAAGTTACAGTAGGTAATAATATATGTTATATATAGTAATAAACAATATTCTGTGCAAAGATTAGGCATAGATAGACATGCCAGAAGATAATATACTAAAATGACATGATAAAGAATGTATGTATGATATAAAAACCACTCTTTCAACACCATTCTTCCCAACATCACGTCAGCATTGTTTAAAACGTCTGATAACTAATGTCTGACCATTATATCCAAGGTCTGATCACTGATCATCATTACTTCTATTATGTCTATTTCCATACTACTAGACAGTGTGTAAGTGGGATGTTAAAAAATGTTTTTAGTATATATTTAGAAATTATTTTGTCGTGTCAAAACCAAATACTTTTTAAGAAAAATAACAGTTTACTCTAATACTATACATTTTATATACAAATGATCATTATTAATGAATATGCAAATTTGCTTATGATGTCATTTGGGAATACTATACTTTCTCTTTTTGAAATCTTAAGATTGAAACTAAAAGTCCAATTCAGAAACTTATGCTCGCATCACTCGTCATTTTCCACAATATAATAAACTAAAATAAAAAATACAAACGTTAAGACAAAATGTAAAAGTCTAAAATAGCCTGGATTTCTTTCTGAGAAGAATACCTGATTTGATACACACATGTGGATGTGTGTGTGTGTGTGTGTGTGTGTGTGTGTGTTAAAGGTTACTGTCAATCACAAGGCACCACAATAGGCAGGGCAAACGTGAACCTACTAAATAGAGGAACGTGAATTCATGAAATTATCCATAGTCTACATGAGTAATATGAATCTACAGTACATGACTCTATACTGTATATTCCTCATTCGTTCCTTTTGTTAACAGGTTGCATATTTCACAGCCGCAAGCACAGTGCTCATATTATCATGATCATATTATAGATTATTGAACACGCTGGCCCCCGGGAAGCTCATCAAACTAGATTTACTTCACCAATACAATAATATTTTGTTTTATGATCTTTCTGATCCAAATCCTTCATGGCCTTTCAATCAGATCCAGTACAAGACATAATATTCTGTGAATACTATAAAGGTATATATAAGATTTCTGGGTTTAGATGTTTTTAGACCTACACTGCAAGCAAATGAATGTTTCTCTGTTTGCCTTTATATCAGTAGACAGTTAAAAGACTGATAAGAGTGTAGCCCACACCTTTTAGTCATACGTCCTTTATCAAAAGAAGCCATTTCAACCAAAAGGTGTGGCTAGAGTAAACCTGTGCACTGAAATCAATAGTTTCTCAGTGCATGAGAAGGTGCAAGAGTAAGAAACAGGTTTCTAAAGACCAGTTCAAGTGAATATACTCATTAGATAGTAAATCGTTATTGTGAAAGTCTACATGCTTCGTGCCCTGTTAATGTAAAGTATTTATACATCAATTTTCACTCTGAGTAAATGTTTATAATCTGCATAAAATATCAACTTACAAGCAAATGCAAAATAATAAAAATAAAAGATATAATCAAAAAAAAGAAGCCATGGAAGGATGAAAATAAGATCTAAATCTTGTGGAAAATGCTAAAATGTACTCGGCTAAAAGTATATACAGTCAAAAAGTATATACAGTCAAAAGGTTGTTATTTGAAAAGTTTTAGAATAAGTGTTAAGTTTCATGATGATGGTTTAAAACTTTTTCTGGTTTTACATGTACTCTAAGCAATATACTAGCTAAAAAAAAACACTGAGAAAACTAATGCTAGTTCACACATACAGTAAGAGAAGCAAGCATTTTATCTGGTGTCAAGATAAAGCTGAACTCATGCAGCACACTTAAATTTTTTTTTGTTGCAAACACTTCTTAGCACGTCTCAACAAGAAAGCCTTGACATTCCTAGCCAACAAGGATCTCTGCGTGCATGTTCAAATATCCTCGAGTTGCTTAGTGAAAGTCTTATATTAAACCAAACGTGTCAGTATATTTAGAAGATTAGGCCTAGCCTAGAGGGAGTTGGTGAAGAGAATTCCGTAGGGAGATCGGCAATCGCAAATACAGGGAAATCTGTGGGTGTTGAAGAATGTACTCGCAGCGTTGCACCAGTTAAGAATGTCTTGCTGTACTTGGCTTGCTTGAGCATGAGAGCAGGGCATGTTTTTGCACATTGGTTGCCTGCAGAACTGCAACCGAAGTGACACACACCATCAGACATTAAGTCATATTATCCCTTTTTCTCTTATCCGTTCTGAAAATAAAGAATATAAAAATGATATATCTCTAAGTTAAATGTCTCATGTGTCTAATGCAAAGTTTTTTGAGTGTTTTTGAGCTTTATAACATTTCTTAATAAGCTCAAACAAATGGGCTGCCTCTTGAACAACATTTAAAATGCAACATTCGTTCATGGCACATGCTGATTTCGCTTCATGCTCAGTTCTTTTTAATGAGGCCATGAAGTGACAGACATCATTGTGGCTCATATGTTCTGAATAGGGTGTTCATAAAATTCCATTCGCTTTTTCAGTGAGGGGTTTTTTTTTTTTTCAGAAAGACAGACAAAGAAGTCTGTAGTTTGGAGAAGCACCCAGGGATCTCTTTACTAAAACCACAGGGCCTTTATTCAGTATGCAATGCCACACAATGTCTACAGACATACTGTACTTTGTATAGGATGCTCTACTATTTCAATTACAACTACAGACTAATTAATATATGACCAAAAGTGGAAAGTTATTTGGAAAAGAAAAGCATTTTAGGCTCCCTTTTGTAAACTAAAAACCCACCAAGGTTTCAATGTACTGCAACATCTGATTGTGTCTGGAGAGTGGATATCTCTTATGCATGGTGACTTCTAATCTTGTGGCTTAGGTGTGTGCAAATCTTGTGGTCAAAGAATGGATAAAGTTTTAAGCCTTATTTAAGCCTTTATTAAGACTCACCTGTAAGGAACGACTCAATATTATGTTCCAGATGAGGTTGTTTTTACATTGAAATGGTTTTCTATGTTCTCCATGAATCAATATAACCCGTTTAGCATGAGTTTTGTTTTTTTTTCCATAGAATTAGGCTACGCTTAAATAACTTCTGCGGGTTGTTTATTTTCTTGCGCTGCAGGTTGAAGGATGGGAATTTTTCCCAAATATTAGCTTTTACTGCAAACTTCCACTTAGGCCTTTTCTGCAGCTGCCTCTATTTATTTATTGTTGTTGATCTTTTAGCTTCAGTTTTGTCTTCAGTAAGTGAAAAGCATGCTCAGTTGGGTTGAGTTCAGGTGACTGGGTGACTGACATTTACACCGACCAGGCATAACATTATGACATTATAACATTATAATTGGTGAGTGTATAACGCTGATTATCTCTTCTTCATGGCACCTGTAAGTGGGTTAGACAGCCAAAGAGGGAACAACACAACATTAGACAGGTGGCCATGATGTTGTGGCTGATTGGTGGCCATAAAATGCCTGGTATAAGAACATTAAATATTTTGGGGGTTTTTTTTCACATAAGGAACTTTGGATTGCTTTGCAGTATGTTTGTTTCATCAGTCTGCATTTGACTGAACGTAAGCAAAAAGTATAACTCTATACACTATAACACTACACATCATCCTGTTTCTTCTACCAGCAGTCACACCAGTGACCCAGTTCCACTGACTGACAAACATGCCCATGCCATAGCACTGCCTTCATGATTGAAAGATGTACTATCCTTTGAAACATACGTTCAAAAATAGAACAGAATTTAATATTTTAGAATGTTAAATATTTTAAACAATGAATGTTCAATATCTTGAGTGATTAATATTCTACTGCAATGTTTCTAATGTAAGCAAATTTGTGACATAGACCATGACAACTGCTTTGTACAGAAGGTCAGATGTACCTCATGCCTGTTCTCTTTTATTCAAGCATGTGTTCAAATGGCACTTGATGGACCAAAAACCGATCATAATATTTTGCACAAATATATGACATTAAATGCAGTTTGATTACAAATGTTAATAAATCTGCAAAAAAAAAGATTTCTGTAAATGAAACATATTTTTGACATATACTGAGCAAAGCTTCATCCAGTATTTGGCTTGTATCTTTGTCTGTTATTTTAAATTCGGATAGAAAAGAGGATAAAACCAGAGAATGAAGAGAAAACCCAAACAGACATGGTGGAGACCATGGAAAATTCCATGTAAAGAGTATCTCAATCTCAGGAACAAACCCAGTAGCTCTGCAAGGCTGCAGCTCAACCCACAGTGCCACCCGCTATTGTTCTTTCTCTGACTTTTTTTTTTTTAACAAAACATCTTTAGCAAAGTCTGCACTGACCATACATGAGGGTTTGAGTCAAGACATTTTTGAAAGGTTTTGCTTTTTATAGTTTCTAATAAACTAACACTTTACAACTGTGTATGCCATTACCAGCTTGATCAGTACAGTACACAGTCTGCACATCAGGGCATCATGAATGTGGGCCATGCACAAAGACCTTATTTAAAGGGTACCTACATAGGGCCTTTATGCAGCAATGAAATATATACATCAAAACATGGAAAAATACAAAAATCCTAAATTATTATTATGAGTAGATCAAGATTACATAGTGACATATTGATTTATTTTTGCTACTGGCACATTTCTGATACTTTGTCAAAGTTACATATATGTGTAAATGAACATTTTATTATTATATAAGTTTGAGTGCTTTAAATTCATTTATTTAGCTGGCAAATGGGTTTAAAAAAAAAAAAAAAATTCTACTATAAAGAAAATATAGAATACTATAGTAAAGATAATTTGCATGAGGAATGAAATGGACCAAGAGCACATTGATCATTTCATTCCAAATCCCTAAAAAAGAAAAGACAAATGGACACGTATTGCAAGATTTTCCAGTACTTCATAAATGTCCTATTGGTAAATTAATATAAAAAAAAAGATAACAGTTGCTGCAAAATTCTGATTGTGAAGCTGAAGTAAGCTTAAATTGTCCAGTACTCTTATTTATTTATGCAGTGCATATGATTGTGTTATGAATGCAGAGTGCAACCCGAGTGTTTCTGTTTAAATATGACGGCAAGAAAACCCATGTGACCAAAATATGTTTAGTAAAAATAAGATGTGTGCTAAATTTATGTGTAACACGGATTGAACAGGAAGTATTTAGAGTGACAATCTTCCTCTGTACTTGCCGCTATTCAAATGTGTTTGCTCTAAACTCTCATATTGTATAAATAATTTCGGGATGTGTTTCCTGGCATATAAAATGCTTTCACAAGGAAATGTTGTACAGAGCAAGTCTAGAGTCGAAGGCTTTTTGCATTGCCACAGCGTGTTAACACTTGTCCATTAAGAAAACAAAAGACCAGATTTTTTAAGTGAGCCATATAAAGTATCTGAAAATCATTGCACAATGCTAAGAGGGCAACATTTAGGCTCTTCAAGTGTTATGAATAAAATTTTCCCTATGGATAGCTTTAGGAGCCAGTAACTTTTCATAATCCTAGTTCCTGGTTTTGCAAATGTGAATCTGGCATTATCAGGACAATCATAAACAGCCTGTTTAATGTCTAAATAGGAGCAGACTTGCTTTCTCTTAGGGTGTGAGCTAAAAGATTCTTTGACCTTGTTGTACTCTAGCTGTGGAGCAATCAAAACTAAAAAAGCAACGTACAGTTTAGCCAAAGTATACTAAAGTTGTTGTAGCATTCTTTGGCACACGCAACTGACCTCTTAGGTGCTTGCCAACTTCCCCTTGCTTATCTGTAGACACTGGTGAAATGTTAGTTAACACTGAGCCTGTGTCTAAAGAAAGGTCCAAACTTTTCTGAAACTGATTGCTGTAAGAATCAAAGGTGAGGCGTGAAAACGTCTGTGCACAAGGGTGTGTACTATTGTGAATTCGCATAAAGGTGGAACCTTATCATCATTTATTTTTTACAAGTTAGGGTTAAACTCATATGCTGACACTCAAGAGCAGCTGGCAAGGTTTCTTGAACATGGTGGAGAAATTCACATGCACAGACATGAGAAGGCTAAACATGTTCACATGCAACCCCTTACATTCCAAGACAATAGGCTCATGTATAATTACTGTTTTTTATTCTTTTTATGTTTGAGGACATGCTAAGGATGCATATTTTATTAGTGGCAGCGTATCATTTTTTAATAAAGGTGAAGGATCGGTTAACTATAGTCTCTAAACAGTTATTACTTCTTACACAAGGTTCTCCAAATAGTCTCACCATGGTTTGGCCTCTAAATCTAGATCAATTTGTACTTCCCTGTTTTCTCACATTTTGGTCAACTAAAGGCTGTTACTAATGAAAATAATGGCATGATGTAATTTGAGTCCATCCTTCCAACACAAACATCCCACCCATAATCAGACATTTGTTTATAAGCTTTTTTTGCTTTTTTTTTTTAAAGAATGCACTCCAACTGAACCTGGAGTATTTACTGCCATCTCTTGGAGACATTCAGACCTTTTGTCAGATAAGTTCGAATATTCAGGTTGTTGTTTAAATGTTGGCATGTTAAACATTTAATATCGTCTCAGCCTAAAACACCAGTTGAAACGTAATTAAACTGTGCCTTTGTAGATGCCTAGAAAAGGCTCTCATCTCCATTTACTCCTTCAGATTTTTATCCTTGTAGATTCTCCTGTAAATTAAATGGATTTCTCCATGTAGGTGCATTCTACATGGGCTTCTACAAAATCTTTACACCCATGATTCACCATATCTCACTACGTTCCTGAATTACCAATGTTTGTTGTTGCCTACATTAAATTCAAGGCCAAAATATCAGTGTTAGGATTTTTACTAAATTGACACAGCAGAAGCTGTGTTTGATCTGCCATTCAGGAAGTGAAACGTATATACACAGGATATTTTGGCCACAATATGGTGATATTTTCTAACCAACTTATTTGGTCATGTACCTCAAATATAAAAATAATCATTTAAATTTTTTTTGACTGTGACCACATCCACCATGCAAGCATTCAACATGCCTTCATTATAATGTTAATCTTTATTTGTCTGGTAAGCATCACATCTAACCAGACAAAAATAACCCACACATTGCAGTGTCAGATGGCAATAAAGAACAATCTCCTCGATACCGCTTTACTAATCATGCACTTAAATCCATTGCTGATTTATGTCCCTGTACTGAATCATGTTGTTGGTTTCAGAAATAATTCGTTATTCTACCCAAACAAATTATAGACAAAAAAGTATTGTACATTGCCCTGTACCTTCTGCGACACGAATGGAAAAATCTATTGTGAATACAATTCTCACTAGTGTGTCATGGACTTTCAGTGTTTCTGGCTTGCTTGGATTACTACCTGTATAAAGATTCCCAAGTTTTCCAACGTGTTCTATGGCTTCTGCTTATAATAATAAACTAATTAATATAGGGCTGCATCAACTAATTGATAAAATCAATAATGAAATTTGTTGTCAATAAATACTGCTATCGATTAGTTAGGCTGCTCAAGTTACGGGTTAGCATGATGGCAAGATAACACAGCCGCTTGCGAAATGGCAGAGAGGTCAACCGCCAGCCGGAAAAGAAAACACTGGCGTCACGGATGAAGGTGAAACATAAGCACGGTAAACTAATACTGCATATACTCAGCATGTGAAAATGAAGTGCTATTGTGCAATCTGTTTGTTTGTAACTTCGGGACAGTCGCTCTGGATCTGTTCTGTTGTGACTCGAGAGCATCAGGTCGCACAATCAGCTCGCTCACAACATAGTGATGGATTCAATTAAAACGGTGCAAACATACACTAATTCAAAAATCAGCAAATTACAGCAGCAGTTAACGATACATTTTTAGTCAATGTTGTGGTTGTCAGCATATGCTTATGCATTTGTACAAAAATGCAGATTTTTTCCTTTCTTTTTTAAATCGAGCATGTTTGCTTGTTGCGTTTCTCTGTTCCATTCTCTTTTTTATAACATTTGTCTACTACAACAGTAACTTATGTGTTTTCAAGCGTGATTTACTGCGGCTTTACTAAGTTGAAATGCTTGTTTTTAATATTTATATACAGTGGAACCTCGGAGCTCGCGGCCTCAGCGCTCGCAACCTCGCATGCTCGCGACTTTCATTCCGACCGGCGACTCTCATTCAGATCGGCTCGTGAGCAACCGCGAGCTGCTCAAAATGCTAGTTTTAACATTTCTAATCAAGGTTTATCTCATTAAAATTGTCTAAAAAATGCTTTAAAACTATTTTTATTATGTATGGAGTGAAATAGTGTTATTTACTCATTTAAATCGATTTCGTATAGTGTTCTTTGGGTTTTTACTGGGTTGGAAGGGGCGTATCAAAAGGTCGCGAAAATTCGGAACTCGCGACCTGTCTTGGTCCCTAACCCTCGTGAGCTCCGAGGTTCCACTGTATTTATATTTAATTTATGCATATATCATTTAATTATTATACAAAATTCAATTAATTATATTCCAGATGCTTATATATTCAAAACTATACAAAATGTCTTTTTTTTTAAAGCATGGTTGTCAACTTGCCATCTGCAATTATCATTAAAAACAATACAAATGTTGGTTTACACAATTTACACCATGCATATTCAAATTTTATTTATTTATTTACAGGAAGAAACAACCCAGCATGAGTGAATTTGTTCAAAGGAGAAATCCCCAATGTACTCCTCAACAAGCAGCACTATAAGCTTTAAAATATCAAAATTAAATATAGTTAAACCCTGAATTCACATATCATAACCTTGTGCTCCAGTACATCTGATCAAATCCACATTATCAACTTGTGCTTGTTAATTCCTCTCCACTGCTTTTCTTTCTTTCTTTCTTTCTTTCTTTCTTTCTTTCTTTCTTTCTTTCTTTCTTTCTTTCTTTCTTTCTTTCTTTCTTTCTTTCTTTCTTTCTTTCTCTACTGACTGTATAAGACTGTAGTGAGGACATTACTCATAATCACACACACTCCGGTGCTCATGTTAGTTCTCACTCTCCAGTGTTTTGTATTGTTTTAAGATTTAGAATCACACCATTGATATCACCTAAATGAGGACAGGTTCCCCTTTTAAGTCTGGTTCCTCTTAGGGTTTCTTCCCCATTCATCTAGGGAGTTTTTTCTTGCCACAGTCACCCCAGGCTGTTCATCAGGGATAAATACTCATTATTCACTTTAGGTTCTGTAAAGCTGCTTTGTCCATTGTCCATTATGTCCACTGTTGAAAGCGCTATAGAAATAAACTTGAATTTGAATTGAATTAGGGTTCTTTATCGTTATAATAAGCAAAACAGCTTATTGAATTGTTTTTAATCTGATTAATCGAAAATAATAATAATTATCATCCAATTATTAGATTATCAAAATAATTGTTAGTTGCAGCCCAACAAAATAATATTTGTTGTTAGTTAACAAGAAAAGTCCTATAATTATTGATATGGTGTGAGTAAAGTTTCTTGTTTAATCACACTTGTTTATTAAACATGTATGTGAGGGTATTTTTCAGACATTGTAGTTACACTTGCAATATGGCAGTTAGAAACAGTTGTGTATGTGTGTGGTGTGGAAGCACTAGTGCCCCACCCTGGATTAATTTGCCTGCCTTAGGTTAATTGTAGCTAAAATTAAAAATTAATTAGATTAATTAGACAGACTGACCGATTGATTATCTGACACTCGTATTCTCTAGTCTTGCTAGAGTCCCTACCTGTACCCTGATCACACTGTATAGTGTCTTTAAACACACTCTCTCTCTCTCTTTCTCTCTCTCTCTCTCTCTCTCTCTCTCTCTCTCTCTCTCTCTCTCTCTCTCTCTCTCTTTAGAATTAAACATGCTTCTGAGGTAACAGTGACCAGTGTTCCTGTCCCCTTCTTCTCTTTGGATATGTCCGATCATCTCAATGCTCTACCTCTGGATTGAGTTATCTTCAATTGGAAACAACTGTGCAGCTGAGGATGATTCCACACCAACAGCCTTAAAAATCAATCCAACTCAAGAATCTGGAGGATGTTCTGGATTGTAATTAATATCAACAGTCTGTTACAATGGCTCAGGGCCACAGTTTGCATGAACAGTTCTGCATTTAAGCATTTATCGTTGAACAGCACCTCAACAATGATGGGACTGTAATGAATAGACATCTGGTGCCACTAATATGAGGATGGGTTCCCTTTTGAATCTGGTTCCTCTCAAAGGTTTTTTTCAAATTGCAATCTCAGGGAGGTTTTCATTCACCACAGGCAACACTTGCTCATTAGCAAAGATGGAAAGTATTGAAGTAGAAATACTTTGTTACTGTACTTAAGTAGATTTTTCTGGTGTCAGTCCTCCACTTCACTATATATTTTTTGGACAACATTTTACTTTCCCTCATTACATTTTTTTCCACAAATATCTTTACTTTCTACTTCTTTTTAAAACCAAGCATGTTTCTTTAATTTATTTTGTGAATAAATTAAAGTAATGAGCTTGGTTTTAAAAAGAAGTAGAAAGTACAGATATTTGTGGAAAAAAATGTAATGAGGGAAAGTAAAATGTTCTTCTCATTGTGCTCTGTTTTCAGCTCATCAACCTACTTATTTTTATTTTGTGGCTTTTTGAATTCTACCACTGGTGTATCATTTCCTGGCTCTCATACACCACAGATGTAGGCTAGTTTACGAAGTTAACAATAAGCACAGCTGAAGGCAACAATAAGTTTGGGGATATGGATGAGACAGATGGAGTCAGCGATGTAACCATGACTGAGTACAGAGATTTTCCTGATCACCTGAGCATATTTTTTTCTCTGCTTGTGTTCTATATGGTGGTTGTTCAGCCTTAATATATTAATATACTATTAATATATTAATATGATGCAAGTTCCAGTTACAAGCGTGGCAATAAAACAGGTAGTAGTAATGGCTACTTAAGTACATGTAAGAGCCCAAACTTCTTTACTTTAACTTGAGTGAAAAAGTGTAGTCAGTACTTCAAATTCTTTCAGGGTATATGGGTATATACTTCTACCCACATAGCAAAATTAGTTTGGTCTAGTGATGGGCCACACAAACCACTTCCAATTGGCCCAAATACAGCAATGCATAGAAAAATAAATAAATGTTTTAATATCGATGCGATGTTTCAGTTCATGAAAAAGCGGCATTGTGCACACAACTCAACATCCAAATAAGTCAAAAATCTGTTAACCAGTTGTACTCTCCTTATGTTCTTTTCTCTTCATCCTCTCTCTCCTGCCACCATCCCTACCCGAGGCCACATATCACCATCTTTTAATGGTGGAATCGATTTTCTTTTCTGTGGCCGCAAATGTCAAGTGGTTACGCCTATCTTGTTTTTATCTTACGCCTATCTACGCTTTGTCTTGGTTAAAGTGTTCTAAACCATTAACCAAACCAAACAGCTAAATCGCAAGATTACACACTTTCAACTGAAGAAAGAATATTTGAAAATAGAACAAAAAGACAAAGGTACAAGATGAAGTGTGTGACATTGAATAAGGTAAACTGAACAATAAGGTAAAAACTGCAAAACCATGAACGATTGCGTTTTCTAGATGCGACTTGATTGGTTGATTTTTTAAAATTTTATTTCTTTAATTTATTTAACTTAGGAGTTAAGAGAAGAAATATGGATAAATTGGCCTTGTCTTGTACATAAAAAGGTTTCAAAAAAATATGTAATAGGTTTGACTTTATTATACTGTAGATTATAATTCAGATCTTATCTAAAATTACCATTATTCATAATTCAAATTATTGTTTGTTTAAACCTTTTTGATAGCGAGCAATATAACCACGTTGCAAACAGGAATAGGGGAGACAGCTGTGTGTATAAAAATATTATCACCTTACTATCTGAACTATCTGAAAGTGCAGAGGCCAGAAGTCTTTGCTACCTGGGTGCTTGAGTGAAAGATGTGTTTTGCCATCTCTGCTCATTAGAGATAAATTTAAGATTATAAGGAACAAACATACAGGCACTAAACGTATACATTCATTTATGCTTTAAAACCGCTTTGAGACATTGTTAAAGTGCTACACAAATTAAAATCAGATTGATTGATTGATTGATTGACTGACTAACTAACTAACTAACCAATGAATGAATAGAAAAAGCTTAAATTAAACATTTACCATTTATGATCAACACAATCATTCAACTGAATTATGTTGGCCAGCAGAGAGCGCCAAATCCCCAAGTGCGACAGCGTGTCTTTTTTTTCCCCTCATGGTCCCACACGTCCCACCTCCAGTCTCCAGCCTATGATTGGCTATTAGAGAAAGGTTTGCTTTTTTTATTGAGAATCACTGACCAATGATAATGCAGTAGGTGGGTTCTGTTAAACGTGGTATTAAACAGCCGCACGTTGGCTCTCTGAGAGGTGGGCGGGATCATTTACCTGATTGGTCCAGCCAGAGTCGGGTTACTACGTGCTTCATAACAAACTGGCTAGTCAGGGAACCAGTTAGCTAGCCAGCCAGCCAGCTAGGGCTGCAGTAGGATAATTGATCAGGGGCAGCGGAGTAGTAGTAATTTGGTAAATAAAGCAATTTCGATGTAAACGTTGCAGCCAGGCGGTCGGTGATTGAAGATCTGGACGCATTTAGTGAAGTAAGTTATTTAATAACGGCTGTAGACTATATAGTCATTGTAAGCCCCATCTGTTCACCCGGCACCAGTGCTAGCTGGTTATCTAGCTAACATCTCCCACTGCTTGGTTTTGTTTCGTTGCTAGTAGCAGTGAGCAGCGAGTCGATATTTCACAAGGCAGAAATTTTACCAGGTTTGCTGAACTGCGCTAATGCAGGAACAGCCATCACATATTAATCATCTTCTAACGCTTTTTCGTTGCTATAGTAACAGCCGATGGCACTTTGTTTGTTTTTCTGTGTTCTCTGCACCGCGACTAACTTTTTTTTTATTTAATATTGTTTGTCTTATTATACAACATAAGTGATAACAGTGATAATGTAACTATAAATGACGTGTGAATCTCAGGTTTGTAACTGTTTTCTCAGCTTTACGCCGTTGATTATTTATGTGCAACAGCACACCCTTGTCATTATTTATTCCTTACTTTTAAACAATTTAAAGTGTCACATGGTTGTCTAGATTTTCCTGCCGAAACGAACACCGTGCTTTAAAATGATCACTTTACACAGCAGGGAACAATGATTATGGCTTAGTGTAATTTTTTTCTGTAAACCAGCATCAAATTAAGATATTAAGTAAATTAAATTTCAAATCCCAGCACCAGCAAGTTGCCTTTAACCCTCAAGTGCTCAGTTGTAGGTAACTTTGGATAAAGGCATCAGTTAAATGGCATAAATGTACTGTAAACCTAGGCTTTGGGATGCCAGGCCGGTCTTCCCGAGGATACGAAGAAGTGTGAATTGAATCTGTGAATGGTCAGTGTCAGTGTGATTGATAGGAGAAAGACAGAATGCCATCACTCCCACCCAGAGAGCATGACCGGTCTGCTCTCTCTGACTCCCATCCACAGACAAATGCAGCATCATTCAGTTCAAACTTATGATGTTTAGGTTGAATATATATTTTGTAGGGGGATATAAAAGGACAATTGTACCCCATTTGAATATTTAGGTACAACTCTTCTCTCTCTCTCTCTCTCTCTCTCTCTCTCTCTCTCTCTCTCCATATACAAGCTCGATTCCAAAAAAGTTGGGACACTGAACAAATTGTGAATAAAAACAGAATGCAATAATGTGTAAGTTTCAAATTTCAATATTTTATTCAGAATACAACATAGATGACATATCAAATGTTTAAACTGAGAAAATGTATCATTTTAAGGGAAAAATAAGTTGATTTTAAATTTCATGGCATCAACACATCTCAAAAAAGTTGGGACAAGGCCATGTTTACCATTGTGTGGCATCCCCTCTTCTATTTATAACAGTCTGCAAATGTCTGGGGACTGAGGAGACAAGTTGCTTAAGTTTAGGCATAGGAATGTTTTTCTGGTCTAATACAGGTTTCTAGTTGCTCAACTGTCTTAGGTCTTTTTCTTTATGATGTGCCAAATGTGGAAAGATCTGGACTGTTTCAGTACCCGGATCCTTCTTCTACGTAGCCATGATGTTGTAATTGATGCAGTATTTGGTCTGGCATTGTCATGTTGGAAAATGCAAGGTCTTCCCTGAAAGAGACGACGTCTGGATGGGAGCATATGCTGTTCTAGAACTTGGATATACCTTTCAGCATTGATGGTGAATTTCCAGATGTGTAAGCTGCCCATTCCACACGCACTCATGCAACCCCATAACCATCAGAAATGCAGGCTTCTGAACTGAGCGCTAATAACAACTTGGGTTGTCCTTGTCCTCTTTAGTCCGGATGACATGGCGTCCCAGTTTTCCAAAAAGAACTACAACTTTTGATTTTGATTGTGTTCACCAACAATGTTTTCTGAAAGTATTCCTGAGCCCATGTTGTGATTTCCATTACAGTAGCATTCCTGTATGTGATGCAGTGCCGTCTAAGGGCCCGAAGATCACGGCCATCCAGTATGGTTTTCCAGCCTTGACCTTTGCGCACAGAGATTGTTCCAGATTCCCTGAATCTTTGGATGATATTATGCACTGTAGATGATGATAACTTCAAACTCTTTGCAATTTTTCTCTGAGAAACTCCTTTCTGATACTGCTCTACTATTTTTCCCTGCAGCATTGGGGGAATTGGTGATCCTCTGCCCATCTTGACTTCTGAGAGACACTGCCACTCTGGCTCTTTTTATACCCAATCATGTTGCCAATTGACCTAATAAGTTGCAAATTGGTCCTCCAGCTGTTCCTTATATGTACATTCAACTTTTCCAGCCTCTTATTGCTACCTGTCCCAACTTTTTTAGAAGGTGTAGCTCTCACGAAGTCCAAAATGAGCCAATATTTGGCATGACATTTCAAATTGTCTCACTTTCAACAATGATACATACTCTATATTCTATTGTGAATAAAATCTAAGTTAATAAGATTTGTAAATTATTGCATTCCTTTTTTATTCACAATTTGTACAGTGTCCCAACTTTTTTGGAATCGGGTTTGTAAATTAAGTCTTATGGAGCTCTGCTGTCTCTGCTTGAACCTAATCTGTGAAATGAGTGTTGTGTTTGATTCTGCAAGCTTGACTGTGTAGGTCACTGTTATGTTTGTATAAGTTCTAAGCTTTAAACCTAAAGGTTGACTACACAATAGGTGCCTGTCGTAGGTTCTCGGTGTGATCTGTGCAAATTTTTGCAGTTAAACAGCGATTAGGGATTTCCTTCTCATGTTCATGCGTGGTTATGCCGTTAACATTGGCATCCTTATGGTTTATGTTTTTGTTTCTTTCCATTTGCGGCTCCATTTTCTTTCCTGCTGAAGCCTTGAGACCTCCTGTTATTCGTTTACAGCCTCCAATTTTACTCTGTCCCTTTCATCTGTTTTGCGCAAAGCTAAGTAATAATTTAATGTAATCCAATAATTTACTAATCAAATCGAACATTTGTACTAGCTTTGCTGGCAGATTCGCAAAGCAAGTCAACTCTGCTCAGTATGGACACTCTGCAGCCGCACCAACGCTCTCTGCTCCTTCCTTCCAAGCTTTATTTTTGTTCCTTTCCACATTTAATGAGAGGTTGTTCATGACAGGGTGAGGTAAAGCATGCTTATTTGCAAGCTTTTCTTTAGTCGCTACAGCGATTTGCAAGAGTCAGAAACAAACTACAAGAGAGCTGAAAGCCCCTGGTGGAATTAAGCAAGCAAGTGGAATTAATAATATTAATATTCTGATTATTTAAAAACACTTCTGTTAATGTAGTAGGATTAGTAGTGATAGTTTGTTGATATAACATTTCTAAAGATTTACATTAGTGTAGTGCCTTTGCCAACATCCATCTTCATTTATTCTTGTACTGCATGCTCGGACTTTATAAGTAGACGACTTCGCCACACCTAGAGTTGCTCTGAAATGCTCCCGATTATTTGAAGTCTTAAATCAGTCTTGGACGTCTACTTGAATGCGATTGTCAAAAGCTTTAGGTCATGTACAAGTCCTGGTCTATAGAAACACCACACAATAGAGAGCTTGCATGAGCTTGTTGTTTTTGTCCCACAGAGTGAGAGGATGGTGGTGCCGGAGAGTGGGAGTGGAGCCCAGCAGGCAGACAGTGGCACGGTCCCGGGGTTTGAAGATGAGCAGGTTGGAGTGGAGCTGGAGGAGGTCCGAAGTTGCGTGAACTCGTGCGGCGCCTCGAAGTCCAGAACGAAAGCCTACGCAACCGTGGCACCGCGCGTCACCTCGGCACGAATGCCAACGAAAGAACCCTGTGTGAGGACACCAGCACCAGCTCGGACAGAGACGTCCGGACTCCTCCTTCTCCTCAGGGCAGCTTGAGGAGGAGTGAAGACATGTCTTGTCTTCCTGAGGCCACGAGGCTGGAGGATGAAGAGGAGATGGAACAGAACAGCCCAGTTTTTGATCTTCCTTGTGCTGCAGCATCAGGATATGCTGAAGAACAGACAAACGCTAGTTCTTCTCCCGATAGCTACGATTTGGAGACAATTGGTGAGAGCGATGCAGGGGTGGACCAGTCCGCTCTGGACGAGGTGGATGTGCTCGATTTGGATGACTGCGCCGATATCGATGGTGAAGACTGCTGGTATGTTACTGATGCTTTTAATACGGTTTTGCAGCGTAGATTGATATTAGTGAATGATACACCAATTCCTCTCTGACACTGGTGTAGCGTTTCAGACAGACAGGCCATTTAGATAAACACCTAATTAATTACACAGTACACTGGTATGGTGCAACATCCTGGAAATATGAGCATATCATCAAATGAAAACATTCAGTGCAGTTTAATTTTATTGGCTTTTTTTAAATAGCACTTTCAATAGGCACAAATATTTGAAATAATAATAAAAAAATTTGGATCAAATAATCCAATTATTTAATTATTTATTATTATTTTAATTTTTTCAATTAAAATCTATTACATTGAGTTAAATACACTTTTACACAATACACAATAAAATGGTCCCGCTGTGTGTGTTCATTTGTTATTATACTCGAAATCCAAGATGGCAATATGTTTGTGTGTGCGTGCGTGTGTGTGTGTGTGTGTGTGTGTGGGTGTGTTTGTGAGGCTGTTTAGACTGGCTGTGTTTTGTTTGCCGGCTTGTTCTGCAGGACTGACTGAATTCTCTGTGCTGGAAAAAGGCACACAGTAAAGTCACCACTGCAAACACATACACAAACAAGAACTGGTTTAAACAGGAACTCCTTGGACATCATCAGTGCAGCAAAAACAATGTCAAATCATTGTTTGTATAACAATTGATAAAAAAACGAGCCATTTTCATGTTTCATGTTTGCTTGACGCTCACTAGAATTTTCTGTGTTTTCAGTCTTCGCACGCTGTGGTTTGTTTGAGCGTATTCGACATAACTCATTACAAAGGCTCCATTAGAACCTGCTAGTGAGATACCGTTCCAAACAGGAACTGTTTGTTAATGTAAAAATGCATTCTGCAATTCGAGGAAATTGTACAGGTCGCGTGTACAGAATGCTCGCCGTACATGCAAATTCCAGACTGTTAATAGCAATATATTTAAACGTGTTTGAATAAATGATCTGTAGCCATAACCTTTGCAATGTGAATTTGTCTCTACATCTTACGAGACACTTCTCGGTAATGATGGATGAAATTCATAGGCACTTACCAATGCTGTGACCCTGTGGACCCTGTACGTGGTATCTTGATGCAGAAACTAATTCAAGCACCTGCATTCACGTTGTTCACTTCTCTAATATAAGGTCTGTTCTGTAGTGAAGTATAGCTGGCAAGAAATGAGGATAACCGAATGGATTACTCATTGTTGTTGTGCAAGTACAAGGAAATTTGGTTTGTGGAAGGAAGTATATATTAGTATATATAACTATAAATATGGGTTTGTAGATCCAGCAGTATATAAGCTTTATTTTAAGTAATAATGGACAGTTAATGGTTTGCAGTACCTTATATGGACAGGTTTGTGGTTACCTGGGTTAAGCTTTGTATGATTTTTGAACATCCCAATCCACGTTTAGTCCCCGTTTGCTGTAATAATAACTTCCACACTTCCGAGAAGATTTTCCAATCTATTTTGGCATGGAGATTTCTGTGCTCATTCAGCCACAAGGTTGTTAGTAAAGATGTATAGGGTGAGAAGGCCTGGGGTGCAGTCAGTATTCCAATTCAACCCAAAGGGTTGTGGTCAGAGCTCTATAGCAGGCCACTCAAGATCTTCCACATCTACTAATGTTTATGAATAACCCATGTATAACCCCTATAGAGCAGGCTTCTTAGAGCTGGCTTTGTGCACAGGAGCATTGTCATGGTGGAGCAGGTTTGAGTCTCCTAGTTCAAGTGAAGGGAAAATGTTATCCCGCTGCATCCAAGGACATCCTATACAAGTGTGTGCCTCTAACTTTGTGGTCGCAGTTTTTGGTAAAGAACCACATTTGGCTGGAAATGCCAAGTGTCCTAATACTTTTTGTATGCCATTTATATACAGTCAACCCCCGATAATTTGCGGCTCCGAGAATTCACGGGTTCTCATTTGGAACCCAACTAACAGCAAGTTGCGGATTATCTTGAAATCCACAGCGGGGCCGAACGTTCAGGAACGTTAGGAATAATTTAACGATGTACACTATTACGTTTATAAAGTGACATAATGTCTAGATGAAGTCACTAAGGTGTACCATAGGTGTGCCTCCAAAATTTTTGGAAGACCACTGTAGTATTAAACAACCTTGAAGTTGTAGCAGTAGGATGGTGTATAATGTGGTAGTTTGTGTACAAGTCTGTTGTTATGAGCGTATCCTCACTGGGAGACGAGGGAGGGGTGAAAGACTGATTCAGCAGAGTGATGGCCGTGGGGGAAAAAGCTGTTTGTTGGTGCAGTCATAAATTCAAAACCATTGTGTTTGCACAACTACAAACAGATGATGACTGGGGCAAGTAGGGTCTCTGCAGATGCTGATTTGCACTTTTGTTAGTTTTTTAGTAGTTTAAACTTAAAAAAAAATAATCCAGTCTGTGGGTTTATGGTATTAAGCAACCATTTACAAACCACATGAGTAGGTGGTGTATGTAAAACAATTTAATGATGTAGGTAGTTTGCAAGTAATTTAGATAAATGTACACACAGAGATGGGAGTGTCTGCACAGGTTCATGTGTTCTTCCTACAACTATTGTGAATACCACATTTGACACTTATTATTGTTGCTTGTTATAAGGTTTATGATCGCTAGTAGATCATAACATGCTGGCGCCTGTTCTAGGCACACAGTAATTTAACTGCAATCTTTGGAAAGGTCTCGTCCTTGACACTTCTACTTGGCACTGGTACATTACAGATAGTTATACCAAGTCTGAGCAGGGCATCCATGTTATATAATCGGCTAACAGTGTGATCCTCAGTACTGTGCTGTTCTAGCATTGATATAGAAGGCAGTTTTGATGGACTGCCAACTGTGCCAGTGGCTGTTTTTTCATTCTTTCTGCCTGTCTGCACACCAGAGTACAAACCATAGAAGAGTAAATGGGACTAGTTTGCATTAAGCAATTCACTCGATTTAAAAATTAAGCTTTAGTCTTGCTGCCTTTTGTTTCTCAGGGTAGAATATCGTGGAAAATATCGCTAATATATATAATATATTTGCTGCTAAGGTTTTTAACAAGTGACTCTGTTCAAGCAGTGTGTATGTGGCTGGGACTTGAGACTTTCTATGAAAGCCAGAGGCACAGAGTGCAAATGAGCCTCCTCTGCTTGCCTGTGTTTTTCTGTAGGTCTTTCCTTGCTGTTATGTGAAAACAGATTATTTCACTTCAGACAGGACAGTGTGCATCGAGCCAGTTTTTATTGAAAAAGCTAAAAAAAATTCTATGAAGTTGTGATTTCAAATTGCAGATTAGGCCCAGTGATTATCAGGATTTATATAACAGAAATTAAGATAAAATAATTAGATGAAAATGCTTTTATACTTTGGTCAGTCTGAATCAATCCTGCTTGGCTCGAAAGTGCGTATCCAACAGGCATTTTCAGTCAGTTTATTTCCCATTCTGAATGAACGTGCTTCCTGATAAACTGTAACCAGAGTAACCTACAGCCATTGTTCTATACAGAGCAAGACAACTATTGTAAATATTGTCTAATTGCCCTACTGAGGTTTATGAAGGATTTTGGTATGTACGTTCTCTTATTTTTAGTAGGCTTGAGTGAGGCAGGGTGTTGGATTTACCAACTTGTATATAAAATAATTTAGAATGAACAGATTTCTGTCTGTTCAGTCTATTCTTTTTGTACTTGAAACATCAGTTTTAACTTGTCAGTGCTGGAAAATGTCATATTATGTATTAGTTGGATACTCCATTGCTATGCATGTCGTGGAGGCAGAGAACCACCCAATGCAAAGCAGAATGCATTAAATGCAACTCTAAACAAATAAGTATTGGGAAGCTCAGTGGTTAAAATGGATTTTGGATTGGAAGGTGATTTCAAATCCCAGCTTCACAAAGCTTGCACTGCTGGGCACCTTAAGCAAGGCCCTTAACACTCAACTGCTTAGTTGTATGGATTAGATAATCCTGAATCCCCCTGGATAAGGGCATCTGTCAGTTACCATTAATGAAATTTGTAGGTATGATGTTTGTCTTGATATGAAAATAATTGTAAGCATAATACTAAAACATGAGATTTTATAGCAGTTTTGCATTCATTAAGTAACATTATAGAAGTTTGTAATTTTGTTTCAATGGAGTATTTGAAATTCATTCAGGTCCCAACCTTTTCCCGGTTGTATTTTGGGAAACAGTGCAAAACTCATAGGTCATATTACAAAGTTCTTGAATAAGTTTTCCATCATAACTGAATGGTCATGGTGCAGGGAGACATGGTAGCTCAGTGGTTAGGATGTTGGACTTTGGACTTCTGATCAGAAGGTCACAAGTTCAAATTTTAACACATTAAAGCCATTAACCCTCATTGTAAGTCTCTATGGGCATCTCCCAAATGCTGTAAGTATAAAACGTGTTCCTTGCCTGGTAGGTCTGGCCTTGCATTTTCATTTTATCATAGATTAGAAACACTAAAGATACAGTTAAGATACACTGTGTGCATTTTAGTGTGGCTGTTGTGTTATCAGTGTGCTGTTATCTTGTATCCAAACACCAAAAAAAAAAAGTTATATTTTTATATGACATATAAACTGATCATGATTTTTTTTTAAGTCAGAAGCACACAGTTATCAAGATTATCTTCGTATGCTGTTGCGTTAGGGCCCAAATATTTGTTCCTGTACCACAATGCTCCTGTGCTCAAAGCTAGAGGAAAAACTGGAGTGGTCTACACAGTCAAAACCTTCTCATCGATCCTCATTAGTGCTCTTGTGTATGAAAGTGCAAATCCCCACAGAACTATACTTCAAAGTCTTGGAAAACCTTCCCAGAAGAGTGGAGGTTATTATAACAGCTAAGGGAGTATTAACTCTTAAATGGGATGCTTGGAAAGCAAATTGTGTAATGGTCAGACATGCATATACTTTAGGCCATTTATAGGCCTAAATGGGTAGAGTTGGATGAGGACATACCCAAGCTAATTTGATCAGGACCGACATCTTCATTATTTACATTTACAGCATGTGGCATTCTAAATGCCATTTGACACCATGATGCTTTTGTCCATATCACTTATGCCCTACTGATCATATCTGGTAAGAGTGCAGTCTTGGGTTAACTATTGGCTTTGAAACCTCTGTGATGCTCAGAAAATACATATCTGCTCGATATGAGGAATTGTCAGGATTTTCTCCTTTTAAGAGAAATTCTTGAAGCTGGACATAAAGCACTAAAGAATCAGCTGCGCTAGCTTTTCTTTTTAGCGCAATATTTTTTCTCAAGATTATTATAACAGCACATGGGTATTAAATGTGGTATAGGGTGTTGAAAAAGCACATATGAAATGTATGGTTCTGTGGCCACAAACTTTTGCCCATCTAGTATATAGACAAAATGTTTTTTTTTTTTTTTTGTTTTTGCAGATTCAGGCTTATAATAAGCGTTGTAATAAGCTTGGCACTAAGACGGCTGCACTAAACCCACACGTGATCCTGCTTTTGCAAACAAGCACCATATAAGAGGAAAACAGTGGTGACCATTGGAAACCTTTCCATTTTATTGATGCATGTGGTTTATTAGATAAATGTTGCATTGGAATAACAGCTTAATCCTTATAAAAGTTAAAAATAGCAACAATAAGTTGATATCAACTAATTGGTTTCCCCAATTCGATCTGTTAGATCAAGGTCATCATATTTCTATTAGTAGTGTAGTGCCTTAGTGTCATGCTTAATCATTGTGTAAGAGCATGCAACATTTACTATCTCCATATCTTTGAAAACATATCATGACCTTTGCTCTTTGTAGTGATACAAATAGATTACAATAGATTCACTCAGTGTTTACATTTGCGCAGTAGTAATTGTGAAGCTCAGTGGAACTGCTCCGCCTCTTCTTCAGCCCATGTGGTTTTGTCTGATAAGATTAAAAGTAAAGTGATATCCAAGAGAAAGTGCTGATTGTTAGGAAACTTGGCCAGCCTGAGTTATAGGCTGCTATGGTGCTGTTGTATTGTTTATATTCAATTATATATATTTTTTTATATAAAAAGCTCCTTAGTGACTTCTCTTGTAATAGAGAAACCGCAAAAGCTCCGCCCCCTTGTTCACCAAAGCCTTTCCCATGTCGGATAACTTCGATTTACCCCAACTATCACAAAACCTGTGACTCCTTTCACACTTTCACTTCACCTTATAAACAATGACACATTTTCAAGTCCGTGTTTACGAAGTTGCCTTACATGTGTTTATGTAAATATAGTGTCGCCTCGTGGTATAGGCGTGATACCATATTAGAACAAGCGCATTCATGCAGAACTGTGATTTACCAGAACTTGGGGTTGTGGAAAACTATTCAACGGCTGCTGACCGATCTGAAGGTAAAATTTCAGATGTAATAAACACATTTTGTTTTGTGTGGAAACATCTGTTTTCTATTCAGTCAGAGGAATTTGCAACTATAGTGCTCTGTGTTCTCAAAAAAAAAAAAAAACTCAACAATACAATTCTATGGTTCTGTTTTTTTGTTTTGTTTTGTTTTCTCCCCACTCTATTGTCCATACCTTCCGATTTGTCTGTGAGGCATGAATGTCTTGGATGTCATGGGAAATTATTTGACTCCGCCCATAAGGTGTAAGTGGTATGTGATAGCTTTGAAAATCCCGATCGTCTGAAAACTGAGACGAACTTTGACTCCGGAGATACTGGTTTTTCAGCATGTTGTCGATCATGGTGTTGATTTTGATTTAGATTTTTTTTTTTTAACTCTGTCAGAAAAGTGGGTGAAAAGCATGACCTCATCGGATGTCTGTCTGAGAAGATGAGCACATAGCTTGTGATTTCATTGTGTGCCATGATGAGAGAATGTCACGAAGCTGTGACTTCTTGCTCAAAAAAACGTCTGTTAGACCCAAATCACTATGTTTTCTCACAGAGCAGGAATACTTAGCCATTACCTAACACAGACTAATTTGTCCTGTAAGATTGGAAACACAACAAGACAAAGGATCTGCTAATTAAAGAACTTCTCTCTTTCTCTGTCTTTTTCATCTTTGTAGGTTGTATGTGTCTCCGAAGAAGCGGTTACAGTCGGAACAGGCCCCAGAGTCTCCGCTGAAATGGTGCCGGAAGGTCCTAGATCACCCGAGTCCCGAGACCGAGGTTGCCTGCAGGACACTTCTGAGCCGCCTGGATCAAAGTATGCGTTGGTCCTCTAAAAATGTGTACACACAATCCTTCTTGCATCCTTCATTCTCTCCTAGGTCAAAATAAGTAGCGCATAAAATAGTTCGGAAATAAAGGTTCATTGCAAAATCATCTGCAAAACGCTGAGCACGTCTTTAATTTTACTGTGTCTGTACATCCAGACACATTGCTAGTCTATTGTAGCATGCATGCTCACTTCACACTCACATTACCGGCTCTTTGCGGTGAGGATTAGTTTTTTTAATAATTTTTTTCTCTCTCTGAGAAGTAAAAAAATAGTGGCTTTGTGATGCAGCATTTAAGACATGGCAGGCGGTAACTCAAGCTGTGATTAGCTGGTCTTTAACTTGGAAAGTGCTTTACTATAAGTTTCCTAAATTTAACTCTGTATGCCTGGTTAAACTGCATTTATTGATTTTATTCCAATTTCAACTGCAATAAACTTATATATTATTGTATTGCTTTAACTTATACATTATTGTATTGCTGTATTGCTTTTTTGTATTAATAAAAAAGCCTATTGTTATCCCAGCCTTTGTTCATAGCCTATCCAGACGTTCCACATATTTAGCAGTCATTCCATGTTATAATAATATCCATTCATATAAAACTATTAAATCCTTATTACCCAATTACTACTCCATATACTGTTAAAACATCCGCTTCCGGTTCGGCGCCATCTTGCAGCCGGCGGCACCGGAAACCCGTGGAAAGTTTTGGTTTCGGATCTCCCGGTTTCTCAAAGTTTTTGCCTCTCCTTGATTTCGGCTTGGTTTTTCCTCTATTGCTCTGTTCTCTCGCTCTTGACCTCATACTGGTTTTGGACTCGCTATCCTTCCTCGGATCCGAACCCTGCTTCCTGCTCCCAGCACCGCGGATGTTCAGCATTAACCCTGTGAGTGCTGCGACCTAGTGCTCTTAAGTATTCGGACATTCTATCTTTCCTGCCTGTGCTACCCCTTCTGACCTGGTTTTATTCTTCTAGTGGCGGCCTGCTTTTGGGTCCTTCCTGCCAGCCAACCCTGACAGAACAATCTGGCCAGTTATGGATCCCGTGGACGGTGCTGATCTCCAGACCATGCTTAATGCCCTGGTCCCGGTCTCCGCCACCCATGAGCAGCAGTTCCAGGAAATAACTACGTCTCTTCAGCAGCTTATTAAGCTCCCCAGCTGCCGGCTCCGCTGATGCTACCCCAGGCCCAGCCGCACCTGGCAATTTTGCTCTCCGGGAGCCGCACCTTGTTCCCCCGGCATGCTTCTCGGGAGAACCCAAACTTTGTCGGTTCTTCCTGGCACAGTGTAGCCTGATTTTTATTCTCTAACTATCCTCGTTTTACACTAAGCAGGCTAAGGTGGTCTATGTTATTTTCTTGCTGTTCGGACAGGCCTTGCGGTGGGCTACTGCCGAGTGGAAGAATCAGTCTTAGCATTGCTCTTCCTTTACTACGTTCTCTGAGGAAATCCGCAAGGTTTTTGGTTCGTCCACTCCTCAACTGGATGCCGCATGCTTGCTGCTCTCTTCTTCTGGGGAGCGTTCAGTGGCCGAGTACGCTGCAGATTTCCACACCGATGCAACTGACAGTGGGTGTGATCGTACCGCATTATATGACACCTTCATTCAGGGACTTTCACCCCAGGTGAAGGTCGAGCTGGCTGCCTGTGAGCTATCTATCAGTCCCTACCAAAACCTTATTCAGGATCTGCATCCGCATCCGCAACTCAGGACTTTTCGCTGGCGGCATTTGTGGACCAGCTGGGGCTGGAGCCATTACCGAAAACCCTCCAGGTCCGTGCTCTGGATGGACATGGATAGACAGGGCCACTCGCCGAACTAAGCCTCTTCTGGTCACCATCGGCGTGCGACAGTATTTCCTTGCTCCGCAAGCGCAACCCCCACCTGGACTGGTCCAGTGGTCGGGTACTCCAATAGGGAACCTATTGCCAATCCCACTGTCCTACTCCATTTTCCCCAATACCAGTCTCGTGCTCCCCGGAGATTCCGCCCGACCTCAGTTCTGTTCCTCCTGCCTACCATGATTGCGCCTTTACGAGTACTTGGTCATGCCGTTTGGCCTCACCAATGCACAAGCGGTCTTCCAGGTGCTAGTAAACGATGTTCTTCGGGATATACTTAATCACTATGTGTTAGTATACCTGGATAACATCCTCGTGTTCTCGTGTTCGGTTGACTAACATGTCCAGCACGTGTGTTCGGTACTCGGGCGGCTCCTCCAGAATGGGTTATACGTCAAAGCGGAGAAATGTAAGTTCCATGTATCCAGCACCTCCTTCCTCGGATTTCTCCTTTCAGCCAGTAACATTCAGATGGACCAAGCCAGGATTCAGACAGTAAAGGACTGGCCCCAAACCACCACTCATAAGCAATTGCAGAGGTTCTTGAGGTTTGCCAATTTCTATCTGCAGTTCATCAGGGGCTAGAGCTCTGTCGCGCCCCCCTTCACCTACTCACCTCCATGCGTCAGGCCTTTAACTGTAACTCGGAGGCTGAACAGGCCTTTACCAAGCTTAAGAGTCTCTTTACCTCAGCCCCAGTCCTGGCTCTCCAATTCGTTGTGGAGGTGGACGCCTCTGATCTGGGGGTTGGTGCCATTCTGTCTGAGAGGTGCAACCGCCAGCACCTCTCGCTTTCTCTCCCCTTCGTCTCAGTCCAGCTGAACAGACCTACCCTGTTGGAGAGCGAGGGCTCTTGGCAGTCAAGTTGGGCCTGGAGGAGTGGCATCACTGGCAGGAGGGGTCCGAAGTTCCATTCCTCGACTGGACCGATCATCGGAATTTGGAATTTGGAAACTGCTTTAGGCCTAATTTAACACACGAATATACTTGTAACGAAGTATAAACATAAAAAGTAATACATCATAAACATAAATAAATAAATAACCTTATAAATAAATAGTAAAATGTAATAAAGTAACTTTAGAGTACTGTACCTACATGGTGTTGTAGTGGTTGATGGTGAGGGTGAGCTGATATGGGGGGGATAAACATAAGTACTGTAATACAGTAAATTACTGTATAAATATAAAGAAATACTACTCTAACTTTTGAAATAAATAATAAATTAACTTTAGAGTACTGTACTGTACTTACATGGTGTTTTAGTGGTTGATGGTGAGGGTAAGATTATGTTGAGGAAGTGGTGGAGGATCTTCTTCCATGAAGACAGAGGGTAACTCGGAACAATGTTTATGAAGTGACTGAGCATGAAGCGTGGAGATAGAGGTGACGAGACTGGAACCAAATGTGTCAAAAGAAATGCTCGTCTTCCTGAAATATGCTTGTACTCCTACAAAGATTTTAACTAGTAAAACCGCTCGTACACTGATATTCCCGTACTAAAAGACATTCGTACTACAAGGTCCCACTGTATTTGGTAGGGCATTGAAGCACTGCCTGTAGTCATTTATACAGAGGTAATATGTATTTCTGTCCGATTGTATGCTGCATGCACACCACAGGAAATTCTCTTCTGATCTCATCATCAACAAAGTGTTTCGGGCTGTAGTCTCTCCTCACACGGAGTTTATTTTTTATTTTTGTAGTGTAGCGACTATTGTGCTTTAAAAACCCTTTATGAATTGTGGTGCTGCCACACGATTGGCTAATTAGAATACATCAGAAATTTGCAGATGTACAGGTGGTCCTATTAAAGTGGCCAGTGAGTGTATATTGAACAGTGGTGTCTAAAGGCCCTGTGATGCTAATTCAGATGCCTCTCCCTTTGTTTTGTCCACAGGCTCGAGATGGAGAAACATGTACAGCAGTCCATCGCAAACCTGTGCAGGCTCAGCAGCCGAGGCCGGCTCCTCTCATTCTCCTGGGTACCACAAATCAACTAACAAAACCCTACTAACCTGTGGCAGCTCAGGTACGGCATGACATTAACACAACGCTGCTCGTGCTTTTGTAGCTTTTAGCACTTTCGCTCACTAGAAAATCACAACACGTTGCACTGTGTTTTGTGATCTGTTTATTGGTGTCTGATACAGCTGCCAAGGTGTGTGTATTTATGTGATGTCATGCATGTGGTGTGTGGCAAATGTTTGCCTGCCAACACTTCAGCGAGTAGAGATTGATTGCTTTTGCATGGATCTCCTATTACTGAATGTGTTTACAGAGTAAATGCCACGAGTTCACATTTGAAGGGATGACATGGCTGTCAGGTGATAAGGGTGTGGTATCTGTCTTATTTTTCTTTCACATTGAAAAAAGGACAAAATTATTTACACATCAGGGTATATACAGTGCAACCTCGATACTAGGGGTTACGTTCTATGACCCCTCTAAATTAAGGGTTATGTTCTATGACCCCTCGCGAGTAACAAAAAATCGCTAGGTTTTTGTACAAACTCTGTTTTAAAATGTTATTTCGAACGGCTTCTCGCAAACTATCCGATTAGACTTAGTCTGGTTCCAAATAAAAGTTGAGAACTATCGAGGTCGCGAGTATCGAAGTTCCTCTGTGTTTGGATTTTTGGTGGGAAAGAAAGGCGTGCATTCCATTTCTTATTTGCAGGGTATTTTGCTAGCAACCTACCCCAACTATTAACTAAATACTTCAGACTAAATTATTTTACCCAGTTGAAGATGTTCTTACTGGCTGTTACTCGGTTTAAATTAACCTCTTCCAGCCAATCCGAATCGAGTATTTAGGCTCAGCATGCTACAAGCATGTTTTTAATGCATTTTAAGGAGGCAGCCACCACTTTTGAGTAGATAAATTCTCTTGCTATATCCTTGTGAAATGCTAAAAAAAAAATATTAAAAGATCAATACTTGGGGTATCTAAAGAATGTTTACGGTAAGTTTATTTGTATAGTTCTTTTAACAAAGAACATTATCCCAAAGCAGTTTACAGAGATGAAAAGGTTATAGAATTTGAATGTACATGTTAGTGCCTATAATATCTGTGCCGAAGTGTCTATTCCTATTAAATGTGTTACGCTGTGTGGACAAAATTTTGTGTACACCTGAGACTATGTGCTTTTTTTGACCATTCCATTTAACATTTAGTCCCCATTTGCTGCTATAATATATAATATGATATATATCTCAGTATAGATTGAGATGTGTGCCATTCTCACTTCCGATTTACTAATTGGAAGCTTTTTCATTCCAAGGTCTACCAATCAGCATAAGGAGAGAAAAGGTTTGTCCAAGTGGGACATTCGAAAGGCACGCTGTCCTGTAGACATTTGTGCAAATCTGAAACATTGATTAAAGTAAACCTCATTAGACACTCACTGCTACACTGGCTTCACTAAGCATGTTTTAGCTCCGTGTTGGAGGCTTCACACAGATCTTTACATAGGCTGCACTGTTCGCTAAAATATTGATTTACAACAAAATTGATGAAAAATCAAGTGATTATCTATTTTACTGAAATTTTTGCGGAAACTGTTTCCATGTGGTATTATTGATATTAATCTGCTTTAAAACCACTAATATTTTTGATTGTTGTTGTTTAGTAGTCAAATAATCAATATCATTTTGCAAATTATTTGCCATCTTTGCAACACTTCAGATATATTTCTAAATGTAATTCACTTGCTGAGGTAACTGAGGGCTAAGCATGGCACTTTTGGTTTTTGGGGGAAAATGTTCTTCGAGGTTGACTAATTCGGGGTTTTTCTGACTTGTTGGATTTTCGTAACTGATGTTATGGTATTGAGTTGAGCATGTATGCACTGGTACCCTGAATCCACACCAGACATGTTGCATCACGACGTCATCAGTCCACTCTCGTGAGATGCCAGCATGCCGATTCATAAGGTTTTTTTGTACAAATATCCCTCAGTGTGTAACCCTCATTGCTACATAGGATTATATAACAGGATACAAGAACATGATGAAATCTGCACCAACTGTCTCAACTGTCTTCTCCCAACTGTCATACAAGACAGCCAGCAAACAAAAGATGAGTAGCTCACAATGTAAACACCTTTTTATTTGCTCTCATGCTCTAAGCCCGTTTTTTTCCATTACTCTTTGCTTTTGGTTATTACAAAGCTCTCTACTTTCCCTATCATGGTGTAGGATCGTAGTGTATCAAAGTACAAGCTTCAGGTTTTGCCGAATAGGATTTTAAATAAAGCAAAAGCATATGCTGCGAGTTGAAACCAAAATACAGTGATGGGTGAGTTCAAATAAATCACATTTAAGACTGAAATGTTTGTTCGAATGGAATCGGACGAGGTATCGAGACACGGCGCGTACCTAAGTTTAATTACAGGCCTTGTTTTTCTGTGATTTTAGGTTACATGAGCATGCATTCGGCACTGAGCTCCCAGTCCTCTATCGACAGTGAGCTGAGCACGTCGGACGATTCCATCTCAATGGGGTACAAGCTGCAGGACCTGACAGATGTGCAGATCATGGCTCGGCTGCAAGAGGAGAGTGAGTGTGCTTGTACTTGTCATCTTTAGGTTAAAAAAAAAAAAAAAAATATATATATATATATATATATATATATATATATATATATATATATATATATATATTTATTTTTTAATAGTAATTCGTGAAACATTGCTCATACAGCTCGTCAAAAGCTATTCAAATTAAATGTTTAATTAATGGTTAATTCATTGAATAAAGTGTGTTGGGTGTGTGTGATTATATGGGTGTGTGTGTGGGCAGCTACTTTCCAAACCCACATGATTGCAGGATTATTTGCGAAAAATATCAACCGAAGCAGCTTTACAGAGATGAAGAGGTTATAACATTGGAATGTGTACATTTAGTGGCTTTAAGTTTGTTCCTTATAAGGTTGTCTCTAATGAGCAAGCCAGTGGCGACTGTGGCAAGGAGAAGTTCCCCAAGATGGTATCTGGAAGAAACCTTGAGTGGAACCAGACTCAAAAGGAAACCCATCCTCGTCTGTGTGGCACCAGATGTCCATTATTTTAGTTCCAAATTAGTTGCTTTTTTAAAATTTATGTTTATTAAGTATTCTTTGAAATTAACATTAATTAGTATTAATTATTTAGTATGTATTTTACATTACATTATTTTACATCAATGCCAATAAAATGAAAAAAAAAAAACAGTACAATCAGTGTCACAAATTGGCTGCTTTGAAGCATAAATCGGACTATACCTAGAGATAAATAAACATGTAATTTCAATTTTTCACTTATTTTCAACAAATGAATATTCAATGCTAATAAAAAAAAAAGCAGTAAACGTTTGTGTTGCTATTTCGTTGACTTGTTGAAATGTTCCCATGGTGTCTGTGCTTAATTTCCATACCTCCGTGCAGCTTTGAGTTTAGAAAACAGGATATAAAATGTTTTTTTTCCCATTTACATAGATATTTACATGCCCATATTGAGCTCTGTGCCCAGCATGTGCTTCCAGCTGGTCGTTTTATGGCCACCTGCAGTGTGTTTTGGTTAATATCCACTATAATTTTGAATTTGTAGGCCTGAGGCAAGACTACGCCTCGAGCTCGGCCTCTGCATCACGGCGGAGCTCTGCGGCATCGCTGCACTCCTTGAGGCGAGGCACCTACAGTGATCAGGAGCTGGACTCCTACAGCTTGGAGGATGAAGAGGCAGACAGCATGCCTTACACACACATTCACCGCCGGCACTCGCCTTCTCCTGGCACCTCGCCTCGCTGTCCATCACCTGCAGCCGGAACACGCGTGCCCAGGCGTTCCCTTCAGGGCACGGCACCAGAGCTGCTCAAATTCACCAGGAGTGAAGGTAGGATGCAACTTTCATTTACATTCACCACGTGGTTAATATTTAAGTTTCTGTGGAATGCGTAAGGTGCCTTGGGCTCGAAGTTACAGCATGGATATAAATAAGAGTTTTCTGTAATCTGATATTTTAATACTGTATTGTCAGAGGTTCCTGTTCCTGCTGCTCGAGCCTAATGCCTTTTTGCAGTCTAATCTCTTTCTACCGCTTCCGTACAGTGTGTGCAATCAGTCATTATAGTTCCATGTACTTAGGAAAGATGAATTTAGGAGGAAGAAAGCATGGATTCAGTTGGAAAACACAAACATTACACATGAACATTATTATATGTGGCTATTTAAATTGTAGCTATGGTTTTGTAGTAATTAATGATATAAAGTAGTATTACTTATATATGAATATTATATTTATATAAAGTAATATTTATTATAAAAAAATAAAATATATATATATATATATATATATATATATATATATATATATATATATATATATATATATATATATATATATATATTTATTGAATAATGAATTCCAAAAATGAGCAAGAAGTTGAAAAAACGTAACATTAACAGTTTTAACAATCAAATAAAATCATTATCACAGCAGCTGCTTATAGTTTGTATTTAAATGATTTAAAAAAATCATGATATCCACAATATCTCAGAGGTGTATATTATGGTATTTAAAATTACACAAACTAAAACGCAAAAGCGGCATTTGTCTAAGTTGGGAAACGTATTCGTAAAATTTTGTCGTCAGAAATATGCAGATGGAAAAAAGATGAACAAAGCTTAAATGCATGTAGAGCTCTTAACAGTCACCCACACACAGAGAACACACAGTTTGTGCTCAGAAAACACTCCATAATTATATACATTACAGGTTCAAGAATTTTGTTTTCTGGAATTATCAGTCAGAAGATCCAGAACGCATGACATTTCTTCATTTGGTATCAACAACAATAAATTACTTTGTGAAAAAACAAACAAATAACACCTGGCATAGTTCACTTCCTTTCTTTTGTTCTCTGCCTGTATTAAACATACTGAGCTGGAATCATAAGAGGGTTCAATTCAGACAGACTAAACACTGCATATGTGCAATCGCTGTATTTGTACATTTGTAGCTTCAGTCATCCATCCATGCAATCATGTGATTAAGTTACAGACACCATTCCACCCTGCAGTCTCATAAAAGGAAAGGTGACCGCATGAAGCCATTTTCCTTTTTCAGCTAATTCGAATAGTGACAGCTGTGGTGTGTGTGTGTGTGTGTGTGTGTGCGTATGTGTGGATTTCAGAGGAGTTAAGACACAGCATGCCTAACTTGGCCCCACGCACCAGCCTGCGCTCACTGGAGGCAGTGAGAAACAGCCGCAGCATGGAGGCTAATCTGCACAGTTCAGGCAGCCGCATGTCCCGCTTGCCCCAGTCCCCCACAGGTCGGTACCCAGTATCCCCTGCTGCCTCACCTTCATCCACAGACCCTATTGTTGGGACAGGTGGATAATTGTCATCCCTCCAATCACTCCTATAAACACACCCCATCATTAAGTGGAGACAAATTTTTAATGCTAATCTATTTTTTTTTTTATATCATTAAGTGTTTATGAAGGGATTCGGTTCTTCACATCAACCACAATCACACAATATTCATGATAAGTCAGTGTCCTGATATGTCAGTCATGGAGCAGATTAGTGAAGATAGAAGTTTCATTTGCGTAGTGTAGGTACAAATAAAGAGGTAAGAGGGAATATGCAAATGGAGTATTCCAAAATATAATCAACATGAAGTGTGCAGTAAGAACGATAGACAGTTTAAGGTGAAGGTGGGTTTGCATCTAGGTTCGGCTCTGAGCCCTTTCTTGTTTGCAGTGGTAATGGACAGGTTGACGGACGAGGTCAGACAGGAGTCTCCATGGACTGTGATGTTTGCGGATGATGTGATTTGTGGTGAGAGTAGGGAGCAGTTTGAGAAGAGCCTGGAGAGGTTGGAGGTATGTGCTGGAGAGAAGGGGAATGAAAGTCAGTAGGAGTAAGACAGAGTACATGTGCGTAAATGAGAGGTAGGGCAATAGGGTGGTGCGGTTGCAGGGAGAAGAGGTGGAGAAAGTGGAAAGTAATGGAGAGTGTGTTTGAGAAGTGAAGAAAAGAGTGCAGGCAGGGTGGAGTGGATGGAGAAGAGTGATTTCTGATAGAAGTGTATCTGCAAGAGTGAAAGGGAAAGTTTATAGGACTGTGGTGAGACCTGCGATGTTGTATGGTTTAGAGACAGTGACAATGACTAAAAGACAGGAGGCGGAGCTGGAGGTAGCAGAGCTGAAGATGTTGAGGTTTTTGTTGGGAGTGACGAGGATAGACAGGATTAGAAATAAGTTTATTAGAGGGACAGCGCATGTAGGACGTTTTAGAGACGAGGTGAGGGAGGCGAGATTGAGATGGTTTGGACATGTGCAGAGGAGGGACATGGGGTTTATCAGTAGGAGAATGCTGAGGATGGAGCCACCAGGAAGGAGGAAAAGAGGAAGACCAAGGAGGTGGTTTAGGAATGTGGTGAGGGAAGACATGCAGGTAGTTGGTTTGAAAGACGCAGATGTAGAGGACGCGGGGTATGGAGACGGATGATCCGCTGTGGCAAACCCCTAATGGGAGAAGCCGAAAGAAGAAGAAAAGAAGAATATACAGTGTTGTTGAGAATTATTGCTAATTAAAAACAAAACAAAAAAAACATTGTCAGCATTAAGGCTACATTACATCTAAAATTTGCAAAAATCTGGCTTTAAATTATAAGCACCCCATACAATTTAGGTTAAAGAATGTATATGCCAAAAAGGCTTGTTAATATTTCTTTTGGAATATTTGTTTATCAGAAAAGAGAAAAGGATATTGGATGCCAGGTTTGCAGCAAATTGTAAGAATTATATTGGCAGTATTTTATTAAAGCCATAGAAGGGGGTTACAGTGTCTTGTCTTGATATAACCTGTCAGCATTCACCCTGAAAGCTATACATTGCTGTAGATGAACATGACACTGTCAGCCATCAACTATTCACACCAAGCATACCCATAAACCCCTGTCACAGTGCAAATATGCTTGGAGAACGTTTTTATGAATTTTTTTATGCTAGCATTATCTGGCCATACATTCCTACATCCATTCATCCTTACATAAAATGTCTAAAATATTTATGCACTGTTGCTTATCTTTTGCTTTATTTACTGCAAATGTAAAATTTTAAATTAAAAAATATATATTTACAGACATTTGAATGCTTATTTTAATATAATAAATTGTATTATTTATTTATTTATTTATTTATTTATTTATTTATTTTTATGAAATAAACAAACATGGTTTTGAGAGCAATCACTACTGAGCTGGTATTTATACTGGTAATGTGCTGCCATCTACTGGTTAATTTTGAAACTGCCTTCCTGATTGTAATGATTTAACGGTTTGTGCAATGTTTTGTATGTAGAGCACCTTTGAAAGGCCATAGAGAATATTTAACTGCTTTGATTTTAAAATCGAAGATCATTGCTATTAAAATGTATTAAGTTTTTATAAGTGTTAGCTGTTGTTTGTGCCTGCAGGTGTGTCTAACACTCGATTAAGAAGCAGTGGCCAGTCACCGCTCTTGTTGCGGGCTCCTGTGAAAGCTCTCAGCCCTGTGGGCAACATGGCTGCAGCGCGACAGTCTGCAAGAGTGACCGCTGGAGCTCAGGGACAGAATCCAGGAGCACGGAGGGTGCAGTCACCAGGGCGTGCCAATGGAGCTGCTCAGTCCTCAGGCAGGACTGCTAGCACAGGGCCAAAACAAGCAGGGGGCAGAAGCATGACACCTACTGCTTCAGCTTCGTCAAAAAGCAGACTTGCTCAGACCCCTAGAAGGTAATGCTTTACTTACATATTCTGTGCATAGGATGGCAGAGGATGTACCAAGGCTATATTTTTTCTTAAAGCAAAAAAGTTGCTCTATCGATCCATACATATATACATACTTAAAAAAAACAGTCAATATAAACTGCAAGCAAAAAAGTGCACATTATATTAAAAAAAAACTGTGTACGCACACGCACAAATACATACATCATCAACTTCCAGTAAGGGTTTGAAAAATGTTTTATTTTTTTATATAAATTATATTATCATATTGCTCACTCCAAACTCCTATATAAGGCGTCATCAACACCACTTGATTTGTAAAAGCCAATTTCCTGTTCTCATTACATCTTCCTACAGCAGGTCTCTTGGGATGACAAAAACCTGTGGTCCAATAACCGACGATTCCTGGAAGGATGGCTGTTACTAAAGCTTTTCTTATTCTCCCTTCCGTACTCCTAGAAAACTTCCATAAAACACAGCTGCCTTTGAAAACATCACATGGACGCTGGACACACCAAGGCCAGAAGCAGCAAGGCGCAAAACTGGAAAGTTTTATTCCGGCATGAATCCCCTCTACCCCATTGCCACAATAACCTGAGAAATGCTAAAGGAAAATCTTTGAGAAGACTTGATTTGAATCATCGGACTTTAAAATGGCCTGTTTTATGTTTTTGTTTTTTTGTGTGTGGTGTTTTTAAAATGCCAAGCTGCTTTATTTTTATGATAACTGGAGAAGTTGCTGGAAAAAAAGTGCTGTAGTGTATAAATGACCTAGAACATATGTATGTATATGCTGTTTAAAAAAATGAGATTTTGTTATTAAGTTCTTAGATCCTTATTTAGAACAACTGGATGTTCTCTGTTTGTTCTTCCAGAAATGAAGGAAATTATGTATGAGCTGTTTCAGTGGAATTTTATCCAATATACCTTTTGAAGGCACACAAAAACAAAGTCTATGCAGTCTTCCGTCTTCTCAAAAAGTAACAAAGAAGCTATAATAAACTTGAAGTCACTGGAGTCTCCAAAATTCTGTTCTCACTTTTCTCTTTGCACTCATCAAGAATTCTCCAGTTGCTGGAAATCCGAAACGAAACATTAGGACTTTTAGTTTGGTGCTGGTTACAAACAGTGGTCATTAAAAAAAAAAAAAATAATTTCACCCTTACAAAAATGTGGCCTGACCCAGTTTTCTTATTCTGAGCATTATTCATGCAGACTCATAAAGTAATACGATAACTACTAATACTTACAAATTACAAGCAAGAATTTCATGTTTGCTCTGGTTTAAAGCTATTTTTTATAATTATGTAAAGCTATATATAATTTATAAACACCAATTCTTACTGACTCTCCTGCATATATTTTCTGATTTCTCCAGTATGTTTCAACACTGGCCTTTTGTACTAGCACCGTTCTCTCTTCACAGAACGTTTTCTCTTTTGTTCATTTCATTATTAAATTGCAAGTACATTAACTTCTTTTTAGCAGCAGTAGTTTTGCCATGAACTTGGGCTACTGGCAGGATTTAGGTTGTTGCTGGAAAGCTGGGCCATTTTGCATACATTAGATACAGAGGGTACTGCCATAGTCATCATTATTCCCTCTCATATTTGTGCTTCTTGGTTATGCGCTGCTGTACTATAGCACATTGTAAGGCATTACTTGTGTTAGTTGTGGTGTTCAAGACTTGCTTAGGGGTCATTTTGAGGTTGGGTTTGATGACTTGAACAGAAGCCTACATCTAGGCCCTACAGGCCAATATCAATCTTAGCAGAATGGAAGAATTGCTGGTGTCTTTTGAGCATCTTAGCACATGTTTTTATATATATATTTGATTAATCATCTATTGACCAGGATTAAGGAATAAATCACAGAAGCATGTCCATATTTGTGGGAAATTATCCTTAAAGAACTAACTGCCTCAAAGGCCTTGTTACAAATCACAATTCTGCTGGGGGGGGAGAAAGGGGGGAAAAAAGACTAGACCAGAAGTCCAGCATGATGTATCAGTTGCAGTATTTGTCGGGTATAGTCAGTGTTTGGTGAACTAGTGTGAGCTTTGTATCTAACCGAAGCTTTAATCGAGTTAATAACATAATAGCTTCGGCTATGGTTCTCTATGGGGTGACGTAAACGGCCCGGGCTCGGCGGTGAGCGAGGCCTCGCGCGCATTGTCTGCCCCCTCCCGCCCCTGTTGGCGGCGCGCAGCCTGATTGGCCCGGGCCTGCGAAAGCTTGCTCGGGGATTCTGGATGTACAGGCCGCAGACGCGCTACGGCTGCAAAATAACACCAAAACCGCATTATCATGCCTTCGGTACAATAAGAACCCCGTCGGTGCACCGAGGACGACTCAACGGACCAGGTAAAAGCCTCGCTCTAGACTCGAGGAGCCATGAAAATTTGAGCCGCGGCCTGTTTTGGGCCTCGTCGGCCAGCATAACAAACAAAAGCTCGCCGAAGGGCCTTGCGTTTAGCCAGCTAGCAGCCTGCGCTAACGGCGCGATGGTTTGGACGAGTCGGGATACCGACGCGTCGCGTAACACAATTCCTGGGAATCAAACAAATACACAGAGTGTCGAGTTATAGAACAATTTTGTGCTATATTGAGTTTTTTTGTTGTTGTTTTTGTTAAAATAACGCCACTGAGGCTAACTAGCAAGAAGTAAAATGGCGGAAAACAAGATGGCGCCCGAGGCAGATCTACAACTACCGCTATATAGAGAAATCGCTAACATAGACCAGTCGTGAGCCAGGTCTATTAGGTTTCAAAGTCCAACGTCGGCTATTACTGCCGAGTGGTTTACTGGTGCTAGTAATAAAATCACGGGGAAAGAAAATAAAAATAATAAGCTGCAAATAATTGCCGCTTTGACGTAACAGGGTGCAGCATCGCACGTAATAGTGAGAGAGCGAGCAATAGCCATGATTTCAGCTGCTGCAAAGGGCTATGGGTAGATCCGGGCAGAGGAGGGACGCACGCGTAGGGGAGGAGGATGAGGAGGTGGGGATGGGGAATCAAAAAGACACAAAATACACACGAAATCTAAAAGTCATACACTGACAATAAATGTTGCAACAGGTCGCAGACGTTGTGCTTTTTTTTTTAAAAGCGGAATGTTAACGAGGAAAGACTTCCTGTGTTTATTATAGGCGGGGTCATTACGTCATCCTGGAAATTCCCTCCACAACGTTGAAACAACTTCTTTGGGGAGATCCGTTTTGCGGATGTTGCCCTGAGAAATCACACCCCCCCCCCCCAATGATAGTGTGACATTACACAAGTCCATCTCATCTGATTCTAGACAACCCAATGAAGGTAGAGCTTCCCATGCTCTATAATGTGAATTTTGTAGTCTTGCAGTGCAGCATGAGTTCAGTTTGCACAAGAGTTTTGTGAGTATTCAGAATTCTTGTTGCCGTTATTGGCACGTTAATAATAACACAATATTTTTTCTTATTTATTTCTTGTTTTTTTTTTTTTTTTTTTTTTTTTAAAGGTGTTTTTCTCCCTGATGACCCACACACAATGCGGCTTTATATTTGACACTTTCATGTGTAGTAGGTACACTGTCAGCAAATGTGAAGGTATGCTTTGACTTTTTTGTATTATATATTTTTTAAGATTTGCCCTGATACAGACAGTGGCTTACTTTTTATTTTTCTGTTTGTTTATATTTTCATTTTAGCATTGTAAATAAAAGAAATCCAAGAAATGGATCAAGGAGGAGGGGTCCTAGAACTTCACTCCCAGGAGTTGAAAATGCCCCACACAATGATAATGCAAGACTTTGGTAAGAGTGGGTGTGTGAGTGATTGAGCTTTAATCTGTCTCATTTCAATGTATCCTGACTGTGTATAATGCATATGTCCTATTTAGTTTGGTCTCTGTATGCTTCTATGCTGTAGGCATGGGGGGCATGGCCCACATTGATGGGGAACACATTGTGGTATCTGTACCTGAAGCTGTGCTGATATCAGATGTGAGCACTGATGAAGGCATCCTATTGGAGCATGGCTTGGAGGCTGAAGTGGTGGAAGGGCCAGGCATTGGCCAAGAGGATGTCATCATGGCCGAATCTATCCTGGGAGCTGAAGTGGCCATTGAGGAGGCTCTGGACGCGGATCACCATGTCCTGACTGCCGAACTCATCGAAGAATCTGTGCCTGAGCAGGTGTTTGTGACTGATCTAATGTCTACACATGAGGATAGTTCATTGGATCCTGAGCTGGTGTCAGAGGAGGTGATGGTTGCAGACACAGAGGCCATAGTTCAGGCACACGGGAACACCCCACCCTGCGAGACCCTCAAGACTGATGACGACGAAGATGGCAAGAGCACCTCGGGAGACTACCTCATGATCTCATGTTAGTCAGTAGGAATTTAATAGGTGAAATGTTAGTGTTATATGGCTGTTTGGTTGAAAATACAAAGGTGTAAGCCGATACTGTCACTTTAAATACTTCTTAAAAAGTACTATTAATGACAGATCTGTTTTATATTTATAGTCACAGATGTTTATTTTATTTATTTATTTTTTTCTTGACTTTGCAGTGGATGATGTGGGGGAGAAGTTGGATATCAGTGATACGCCGTTAAAAATCAGCACAGAGGTGGGCCAGGATGATGAATCCAAGGAGGACGAGTTTGGCTCTGAGGTTATCAAAGTGTACATCTTTAAGGCTGAAGGGGATGAAGATGTGGAAATAGGTGACATTTTGTGACATGTGAAGTAGCATTGACATTTGAAATAATCTAGTTTTGTCATTGTAACGTTCACCCTACTGAGAAAACATTTTTGTGTATTGAATATCTGCAGCTGTCTCTCTCTCTCTCTCTCTCTCTCTCTCTCTCTCTAAAAAAGAAAGAAAAAGAAAACAAGAAATGCATGTGAGTTGTTGGGGAAAATCTCTGTTTTTCTGGTCATGGTGTAGGTGGAACAGAGGTTGTTGCAGAGAGTGATTTCCCCAACGGGCACACAGTTTTAGAGGCAGCAACAGCAAGTACCGGTCGGCTGCCCAGGGAGAAAATGGTCTACATGGCGGTGAAGGATGCAAGCCAAGGACAGGAAGATATGAGTGAGTAAAACTTGGTAATGTTACAATACTAAACACTAAATTTACTCTCTAGAGTTGTTCTGAAGCCAGTGCTTATACTGTATTTATATTTAGGAATGGCAGATTTTACATCAGTTTATGCTTGCTGGCCACCTTATTTAAAACACATTTACAGTGGAACTTTGATACTCGCGACCTTGACATTCGCGACCCCAATAGTTTGCGACTTTTCATTGGACTAAGAGTAACTCGCGAAAAATCTGATAGTTTGTATTAATAAATTACATAAAAATGTTTGAAAAATTATTGTATCATTCATTCAAAGTAGTAAATAAAACATTTATAACAAGTTTTTCACAATTTTTGTTGCGTTTACAGTGCAGTACATGTACAATTCCCTTTGAAAAAGGAACCATCAAAAAGAGCGATTCAAAACCTCGCGATTTTTTGTTACTCACGAGGGGTCATAGAACATAACCCCCACAAGTATCAAGGATGCACTGTACACCTGCACATTCAAGGAATTATCTATGGTCTAGTGGGCTTGTGCCAGACATGCTGGTGGAGAATTTTGTAAACTGCTGGTCTCTTATTTTTACAATGTAAAATTAGAATTTATAATACTCTTCTCTATAAAAATTATGTGGAATTGTGAGAAATTACACAATGTGCAGAGGAATTGCCAGCCTGGGTTGATTCGAGACATAGGCAAGATTAACTCAAATAACCACTCTTTACTCACTATGGTGAACAAGAAATAGCATCTACATTGAGACGCAAATCCGAGGCTTCGGTAAACACGGGCTCACTAAACCTGGACAGTTGAAGATGTTGAAAGAATATAATCTTTTCTGATGACTGTTCATGTCTGCTGCAAAATGCAGGGGGTAGAGTGAGAATTTGCCATCTACAGCATGAATCAGTGGACTCAGTTAACAAGACAGCGAGTTTAGTTTACCTCATTGGCCTCCTTTTGCCATATCTGAATACAAAACTCATCGGGAGGTTCAAGGATGAATGTGAATCGGAACTTTGCAGCAGTTATGGAATACAATAATGTCAAGATTGAATGACTGGAAGAAAATAAGAACAAGCTACAAATAAGAGGAAGCTGCATGTTAATACAAATAATATTCTGAGGATATTTATGACAGTCATTTTGACACAGCCAATTTAAAAAGTACAATATTAAATACCGTATTTATTTATGGATTCCTGTTTTTTTCTGGTTTCACAAACTTCAAGCCAAAAAACTGAGCCCCATAACATTAGACCAATAAAATTGCGAACGGGTTCAGGTGAACCAATGAAACTCTTTATATTAAATCAGATGCGCTCCCACTGAATTGGACCGCACCACATCATAAATATGGATGAGATTCCTCTGATGTTTGACCGGCTGCTCACTCGAGGAAATGCAAATCATTCGTCACGCTGAAAACAACCGGGCATGAAGAAACGCACTTCACCTTTGTTCTGAGCTGCACGGCATCGAGAGAAAAGCTTCACCGATGGTGATTTTTAAACGCATGAAGATGCCAAAAGATAAACTCCCGAGAGAAATAGTTGTGAAAGGAAGGAGGAAGACAGTGAACAATTACTTTCTTGGTAGGCTACTGTTTAGATACAAGCCGTTGTAACACGTTGAGTCTGGGTCATGGGATAGCTCGCTAACTCCAGTTGCAACAGAAATCATATAAGCACAGACAGGTTTCCAAAACTCGTGCTTTTTTATTTTTCTTGTGCGGCTTATTTATGTTCAAAATAAAAATCTTTGTAAAATTCAGTGGGTGCGCTTAATAGTCCGGAAATTACGGTAAGATTAAAAAAGTATTTAATAATAATATTAAAAAGTAAAGCTAATCTAATATAAAAGGAACATTATTTTTCAATGTTGTATTATAAACTAAAACGTGTATGTGTTCTGTATTCTGTGAATAGATGTTTCTGAGATGACTGACCAAGTGTACATGGAGGTGATCGTTGGGGAAGACGAGGCTCCTGCCATACAAGAAGCACAATTGGAGGATTCACCATCGAATAAGACCTTTGTTCCTGTTGCATGGGCAGCTGCTTATGGTTGGTCATTTCTTTTTGGAATATTTTCTTTTTGTTTGAATGTAGCACCTTTTACATCTCTTTAACATAGTGCAAGGTTGGGGAAGAAAATACGCTTACTCAAAACCAATATCTGAAATATTTGCCTATATTATATTCTTAAAATTAGTTTCCTATGCTTTGGCTTCCCTACCCACAATAAAGTTTAAATCGGCATGACTACTAGGGTTTTAACATGCAGACAGCTCAGACAGCTGCATGTACGGCCCATTTTATTAGAGGATGGAGGCCTTTAAAAAAGAAATTGTGAACCTTGGTTGCAAAAAACAAAACAAAACAAAACATGAATATCATATCTTTAGAGCTGCCGCTCATGCTACCCCAGTAGCAAAAGCAATTCAATGTACCTTTAAAGTTGTAGAATTTAAATAATTAAATAAAAAAAGGCATTAAAAAATAACATTTAGCTAGTTGTTAAATGGACACATCATCCTCTGCTTTTTAATGTTTGTATTTAGCTCTGTGCATGTACATTTGCAACCTGGGTAGACATTCTGTTCATCCATCACTCTCATCTGAAAGGGTCTTGTCTGTTTTGCTCAATATCCGAATCCTTTCCGACTGAAGTAATTCCGAAGGTTATAAAATAGTTTTCTGTAATCCTCTCTATGTCTTTTCTCTGGTGGAGTATGTGCAACTTGACCAGAAACTCTTGTTTGCTTCGTGGGAGAGCTCCCTCCAGAGCTTAATTTCCAGTCAGGGAAGTTTTTATTTGGTTATTACGTTGTTGAGGTATTTTTTTTTTTATTTTTTATTTTTTGTAGAAGGTTCCTTCATAGCAGATTTGTAACAGTTTGCTTTTTATAATTCTTGTCTATTTTACTACTACTCATGATATACTAACTTTGGCTAGTATTTCACCCTTTTACGCCTTTATCGTACCCCACTGCTTGGTCATCTTCGCAAAGGGACTACACATGTTTACTTTTACTGCATACTTCTCTTATTTCACAACGACCGATCAAAGCAAGGCCTAAAAATACATGCCGAACAGTCAGTTGAACTGATGCCACGTTGCTATTGTAACTAGGACGATCAAAAAAGTAAAAGCTAAAACATTTGCGTATGCTAACATAGAGATCTGCATCAAAACTACAGTGCAGGAATACGTTAGCATATAGGTGAAGTGATGAAGGGCTGAGCAAAAATAATGGAATACCATTCATTTGTGCCAAACTTGCACTGAATGTAAGACATACCACTTCAGAAACGTGTTTACTTGCCAGTATATTTACCAGCACAGTGCCAGATAGGGACCATGGTAAAGAAATTCTTCCATTTGGCAAGTTCCTTTTCAAAAATTCAGACCAAAACAACATGTTCACTATTGATTAATACTAATAGCTGCTTGTGCTTTAGCATGATTGTTTCGTACATTTGTGAATTCAGAATTTGGTAAGTTTCCTGTTCTCTGCTTCAGTCCTTTAGATATGGTGCTGCATTTTCATGGTGTCCTGTGCCACTCTTTTCCATTAGTCGATAATCACTAGAACTAAAAATGTTTTTGTCACAAAATTTGCTTGTTTGGGATATTGGGCAGAGATGTTTCATATTCTGTCTGGCTTTGTGCAGGAGCGCATAGAATTTACATTCATGAAAACAATAGATTGGGTGGGCTTTAGAATTTTCAGGCTTTATAGCAATTGGATCATGAGATTTTCTTAATAATGATCGGTCATACGAGGTCGTTTCATAACTGCCAATTCGATGCCTTTAATTAGCTTTGAGCTTTATGATATCCCCCTGCATTTCTGAACTTTTTTATTATTGGTGTACTTCATATATTTTCTCTATGCCATTTTGTCGAAAGGTGTGTATTTTTTCTTAATTAAAACTTTTCTAGTTATAATATTTTTTTTCTATTTTGCTTCCTTATTTCTCTAATGCACAGCATTAGATGTGTGTATTGAATTGGCATCAGTTTGATGGCGAATACAGGCGTACAATTTTATTGGCTGCTCATTCATCATTTCCTTTTAAAGGATGTTGTTTCTACGCTCACATTCTTGCTTTGCACTTCTTAACTAGCTCTTTATAAATTTTCATTCCTGTTTAAGTAATTCTTGCGATTCCAAAAGATTTAGCACATGGTTCTCTGCATTGGTCTCTGCAAATGTTTCTTCTCCCCTCTTTGTGCATAAATTATTCAAGGTTAATGGCCAGTTCAAATGTTGCAACTGCTATTTTTTACTGTAGGTAACAATCTGGAGTCTCATTTAGAGAGTAAGCATGGAGCAACCACTCCATACCTGCAAATCAGTGACAACATCAGTACAAGCCGCGCTCTCAAACAGAGGATCAAGAAGAAGAAGAAGGGAGAAACACGGCAGTGCCAGACCGGTATGACAGAACAAGCTGGTATCAGTGAACAAGCTGTAGAAACAGCATTTACGTGTGCACACTTAAGTAAATCATCCTCTCTGTTGCAGCTGTAATAATTGGCCCTGACGGCCTTCCACTGACGGTCTATCCTTGCCACATCTGCGGCAAAAAGTTCAAGTCACGTGGGTTCCTGAAGCGGCACATGAAGAACCACCCAGACCACATGTTTAAGAAGAAGTACCAGTGTACAGACTGTGATTTCACTACTAACAAGAAGGTCAGCTTTCATAACCATTTAGAGAGCCACAAGCTCATAGTCAAGAACGAGAAAGTCCCAGAGTACACAGAGTACACACGGCACTACCGGGAAGCGAGTCCACTCAGCCCCAACAAGCTGATTTTGCGTGACAAGGAACCCAAGCTGCACAAGTGCAAATACTGCGAATATGAGACGGCTGAGCAAGGCCTGCTCAACCGCCACTTGCTGGCAGTACACAGCAGAAACTTTGCACATGTTTGCGCAGAGTGTGCCAAGGGCTTTCGCCATCCGTCTGAGCTCAAGAAGCACATGCGGACACACACGGGCGAGAAGCCTTATGGCTGCCAACGCTGCGACTTCCGTTGCGCTGACCCATCGAACTTAAAGACTCATGTAAAGAGCAAGCACGGTGCTGAACTGCCGTTTAAATGTGCCCACTGTCCACAGGCGTTTGCTGATGACAAGGACCTGCAGAGGCACATGGAGGTCTTTCAGGGCCACAAGACTCATCAGTGCCCACATTGTGAGCACAAGAGCACCAATTCGAGCGACCTGAAGCGCCACATCATCTCGGTGCACACCAAGGACTTTCCGCACAAGTGTGACGTGTGCGAAAAAGGCTTCCACCGGCCATCAGAGCTCAAAAAGCATGCAGAAACGCACAGGGGCAACAAGGTGCACCAGTGCCGGCACTGTGACTTTAAGATTTCAGACCCTTTCACTCTGAGTCGACACATTTTGTCAGTGCACACAAAAGAACTGCCTTTTAAGTGCAAACGCTGCAAGCGTGGTTTCAGGCACCAGAACGAACTCAAGAAACATGTGAAGACTCACAGTGGCCGAAAAGTCTACCAGTGCCAGTACTGTGAGTATAACACGGCGGACGCCTCAGGTTTCAAACGCCATGTAATCTCCATCCACACTAAGGACTATCCACATAGGTGTGACTACTGCAAAAAGGGTTTCAGACGGCCCTCTGAAAAGAATCAGCACGTAATGCGCCATCACAAAGACACACTGATATAACACTCCTTTGTCCCCTTCACCTCGTAAATTAGAACCTAATTTAAACAACACAAGATGAGAATGGAATGGTACAGTTCAGTCGGGTAATTGCTTTTTACTTTTTTTTTTCCCCCGCAGGCTTTTGTTAAAGCTTTTCAAATAACCTTAAACTACTATTCCCATTCTTGGAGCAGGATTGCTAGGGGCAGCCAGGGTCTCAAATAATTATATTTTTCTATCTACCTGGCTGAAATGCTGCAAGTGAATTATGTCCTTAATGTTAATTGGGTAATTATTGCTTGACATATATGCTGTGATCGAACAGAAATGCCCATTAAGATTCCCTGTAGCCATGTTGGTGTGGGCTGCAGTGTACTCCGTACTTTAGTGAGTACTAACTAGTGTGCCTAGCTTATAAGCTAACATCTTTATAAAACATCAGTCTAAATCATGTTATTGGTTTCAGTAGGTCATTTGTGGTATGAATGGTCCTTCTTTATGTTTACTTATGTACAATTCATAAGTAAACATGTATATTTGTGCATATGGGTATAGTTACATGCTCACTTATACTTAATTATATCTCTATAACACCAACCAGTAATTTTTCTTACCCAAGATTTTTGGAGATTGAATTCACTTTAGTTTGAATAAAACTTTTTTTTTTCTTTTTTATAAGTTGTCTCCCTTGTGAATGCCGCTGCAAGTAATGTATATGTAAAAATCACATGTAACTGGCAATTGTGCACATATTGTCATTTTGAATTCCAATTTGCAGTCATGCCTTACCTGTATTGTATATTTTCTTGCACTGAATTCAGTAAATTGAATGTGATTATTATTTTTTAACAAGTCTCAATTGTGCAGTTCAATCATTTAATTTAGTGCGCTCATAGTAAAGTCAGAGTACTGATTTAATTTGTCTTATTATTTTAGGGCTATTTAATAGTAGGAAGACACTGAGGATCTGAATACTCTGTAATAAAATAGGTTGTCTAACAAAGTGTGAATTCGGCACCAGTTTAACCCGTTTTCAAAAGTATTGAAGCTAGTTATGATTCGATTTTCTCTAACTATTCCAGTTTTTATATTTCCTTGTAGCTCTTAGCTGGCCAGAAATTTTTGGAAAGGGAAATGACATAAAAAAAAAAAGACATGGGTAAGACTGGTGGTCACCTGAGAGGTTGCTGCTAGATGTCTTTGACTTAAATCAGACTTTGGTTAGTAACACACTACACAATACTTGCACAAAATAGGACATGTTGTCTCCTAAAAGTGTTCATTGGTATATTAATTACTCTGGGACATGGTATTCAATCCAACTCCAGGGGTTGTGCACATTCTTGATTTTTCCCCCTCTGCTGTTTTTCTGCATAACTCTAGGACTAAGAGCCAGTGTTTGACAAAAGGTCTTGTATGTTCTTGCAAATGAACCGAATTAACCAGTTTTAATCTTTTTCTTTCTAATTGTGGTTGTTAATGGTTATATATGCACCAAGTTAACAATTTGGGACTTTTTAATAGTAATAATGGCCAAGTGTTTTAGATCCATTATAAGGGAATATGCTATGGATAGCATTTCAATGGTTTCTGCTTTATACAAGTATCTACATTTGTACTTGTAATGCTTTTAACCAGGAAATGCTTCAAGCTTTATTATCACTAAATTTCATTCTTTCATTGCCAAGATTTGTTTTTAGACAAGGGGTGTCTAACAATACAGTGGGTTGTGTCTTGGCTCTCGATTTGACAAGTCTGTACAAAAACAAAACAATCATTGAACGGCAGGCCGTTTCTCCCAAAATACAACTTAATTTACATATAAGTTTGTAAAACTACAAATCAAAAAATGTATACACACCACAACGATCTTGTATTGGGGAAAAATAAGAAAACGTACATGTCTCTTTGTCAATGCCTGAACGTTATATTCTACTGTACCGTTGTGTTTGTGATGTTGTAGGGAGCTTTTTCTTTTTCGTTTTAATAATGCAAAAAATCTAAAAGACGAGACAAACAATATCATTATTGTTTACTGATTATGCCTTAAAGTTAAATATTTTTATTAACAGAAAATGGAAAGATTAGATTTGTATTTTGTATATTATCGTAACACCCCCTCCATTCTAGTCCCACTCACAGTCCATTCATTAACTATTAGTTTCCATATTGCTAATCATTCTTTAAAGCAACCGTTTCCCTACAAAGCTAATAATTTGTCTGATAATATACATAAAGCCTGAAGTAATATTTCAACAACTGATAATATGGTTAATTTAAGATATAAAATGGATAGTATTATCAAAAAATGCTCTCGAGGCTACACATATTAATGCAGCAACATACGCACGACCGCCAAATGACATAAAGCAGTGGTCCCCAAGCCCCGGGCCGTGGACCGACACCAGCCTGTGGGTCAATTGGTACCGGGCCGCACAAAAAGAATACATAACTTACATTATTTCTGTTTTATTGATTATCTAATTATGATCGATGTTCTATTTTGACAAAAATTACCAGATTATCTCTGCCACATCTGTCTATGACTCACTCTTGATGCATGTCATGGTGCCTTGGTCACATTTCTTACCTACATTCACTAACTTCTTGAAGGGGCTGCTCCGGCCGCTAACACATAATACATTACCACTAAATTTAAACCCCCAAGCTAACAAAATGAACAAAAACAACGATGTGGATTCACGTTTATTATTATATTTATAAAATACCAGTTTTTATTATGGTCGTATCATTTTATTTTGATGTATTTATCCGCCACACCTTAAAGGCCGGTCCGTGAAAATATTATCTGACATTAAACCGGTCTGTGGCACAAAAAAGGTTGGGGACCACTGACATAAAATATATTTTTTGAGACACTTTATGATGCTTGTTTTATCCTCATAAAAAACAGTTTGAAAAGAAACCTCTATTACAAGCAATATAATCAAAGCTATGAAGAAATTAACAGTTCAGATGCTGCTGGCAAAACTTAAGTGAAAGAATGTAATTTTACTATTCTTTATTGCTTTTAAACATGACCTTGCACATAGACAAAACACAGTGAGGGCAGACGCATTGACAGAGACCCATAAGAACTTAAAATGTACATAAAGGAAAAAAAAAGGCACACAAGGACAAGCCGTATTTGGCGATGCAACCAAACCATGATTTCAAAGATATTTTCGGAACTATAAGTGAATATCACTGTATTGTGTTTTATAAAAATAAACATGTCACATGCTGTGTGTATATATTTTTTATAGATAATATATATATTTGTTAAAATAGAGATACTATGTAACTATGATACATTACTGCTATAAATTATAAACTATACTTTACACTCGTGAGTTTTTGCTTAAAAAAAATTCGAAGGTCTTTGAGAAATCTGTTGCAGTGTTATAATAATTTCAAAATGGTTTAAGCTGCACAATCTCATGTCCTTTACAACATTTTTATAAATTAAAGAAGAGAACGCTTTCATGAGAAAATCTAACTTCAAAAGTTTGGTTTTGTATTCCCTTTGACTAACGTTATACTCAGTCATATCCAATAACAGTCATCCGGCACATTGTTGACTTTATAGTATCCACTTCATGGAAATTCACATTAAAAGAGTTTGAAGTGTTAACATGCAAGACACCAGAACAGTGATATACAAGAGGTGTGATTCGATTACTCTGATTATAAATTGCAAGATCAGGAGACACAAGTTTTCAGACAGAAAAAGGCTGTTGATTTTATTAAAATATATAAAAGGCTTATATTTGGGTTTCTTTAATATACTCTGTGAGTGCACAATGACCACATGGAAATCCAAAGTGATTGCAAGATTGATGTAGAGGAGAGGATTAAATGTCAAAAAACTGGAATCGCGATTTTTTTTTTTTTTTTAAGCCATAATAACACTTATACATGTATAGATAATTTGTCAATACAAGCATGACTTCGTGGATCAGATTTTATCAACAAATTGCCTGTGATCACATTGTTGCTTCTAAAACTACTTGAGGTGTGGCAAAAAAATGTATTTCATTCCAAAGTGAGTATTCTTTTAACTTTAATTTTCTGGGGTGAGTTCAAGCTCAGTGGTGTATAATGAAAACAGAAAGGAATGTTTTATCAGTGAATTTGGATATCTGCTACATTGTCTGCCCTGAGCAGGTTCACCGTTTCACCACCTTGTGAGTGGGCCATGTGTGTTCATGAAAATTTATTTTAACTGTGTAAATTTAGACTTTGTTTTTCAAATAGGTTAAAATGAGATATTGCAACAAAGGCGATACTTATATTTCATATCACAACAATCAAAATTGTACAAACAAGCACATCAAATAACCATCTTTCACTATCTAATTCACAGAATCTGCTACTTAACATTTCTCTGCAATGTTTTTGCCCCAGGCATATATTCATTTTATGTATAATTCCTCTGAAATATATATAGAATTTTTTTTTTACACAATGTATTACTGCATGTGAGTAATTATTCAACACAGGAATAATTATAATGGTTAAAAAAAATCTGCCTTTTCACAAAGATAATCGCTATGTAAGTTTTAAGTGTGTAGCCCTGTTGATCATCCATACAGCAGAGGGCAAAGGATGGTACCATTGTTCTCCCTTTTTGGCACAATGTTTGTGCAAGGTAGTCAAAGGTCCTTTGTCTTCTGGACAGTTAAGCAACTTAGTGCTGACACAATTTTGTAAACATATCATGGTATTTTATGGAATTTGGTAGACATGGGTGCTAAAAAAAAGAAAAGAAAAGAAATAGATCATCCAAGAGTGTTTTGCAACACGAGTAAGTTTCCTCAAGTGATATATTGTGCAAAAAGGATGTGTTACTTGCTGGGCAAGGTTTTAATGGAACGAGTAAGAGAGCCCATATTGGTGGTGGTGGGGAGACTTGCACTCTTTGTTGGCAAGCTGCAGGAATGCCCCATTGCCTCCTCAGCAGCACGGAGAAGCAGAGTGTAGTTCACTGCAACCTCTTCTACCTTTCGTAGGAGCTGTAACCTCTGGGTTTCAGATCGTACACCTCGTACCAAGCGAATGAATGTCTGAGTTAGGCTGCACAACACCTCGAAGCTGGCTGTGACAGCACTTAGCATTCGTGAGGGACTTTTCTCAACACTTGCCACTCTTCTACATGAAGCCCTAAACTCTTTGAAGCGGACTGCAAGTTCTTGCTTGTATTCTACCAACTTTGCTGTAGGCATTCGTGGTTCACCATCTATCTGGGGACTGTTGGCACACTGTCGTAAAATAGAAAGCAATTCATTAGCATCAAGTTGTGCATTTAGGAAGCCATCGGGTAAACAGAAAGTTTTTCCTTGCAGGGTCTGCACTCGTGCCATGCTTGTTTCCAAATTGCCACAGGTCCGAAGGTCAATCTCCTGCGTTTGTGGTTCCTCCTCCTCTTCTTCTTCCTCTCCACTGCAGTCCTCAGCATCAAGTACCTGCAATGTCTTGCTGACAACTGGCATAGCTCTTGAATCAAGCTGCATCCCAGGTAAGACTTGTAGGGGAATGGAATATGAAAGTTCATCTTTATCGCTGCTCTCATCAGCAGCCTCGCACTTGCGATAACAAAAACAAAAGGAGCAACATTTTTCCCTGTCTTCATTCTCTTCACTTAAACCAAGTAGAACCTCATTGGTTCCATCTCGACTCTGACGGACAAGTTCTTCACCCTGGATAAAGAATACTCCTTTCTTTTTAGAATCTCCACCTTGTGTATAAATAGGTTCTATTGGAGTGGGAAGTTGTAGGCCTGTAGCCCGAACTCTTTCCATTTCCTTCTCCAGGCTTTTTGTTTTGGTTGTTTTAACCTCAGCATAAAGGGGTGTGCTGTCATTATCAATTTCCCCTATGCTATATCGTCTTTGTATTTTTTTGTACTGTGGTGCTCCAGTACATTCTGAATGGGAGGTACAAGTTGGTAAACAGGATATATGTGTTTCGCTGAGTTCTCTTGACTCCAGGCTTGTGGAACGGATTCGTGTGGTTTTGATCTCCAAAGTTTGAGCTTGTGTAGCAGTTCCTTGAATGTGTGGAGATTTTGGTTTTGCAGGGGAAGTTTTAGAGATGGTTCTCTCTCTGCCTCTATGCTCCACTGCAGAACCTATGGGAGTATCAGGGAGACGCATTGCCCTACACATCCTCTTGCAGTCACAGCTACGTCTCTGCTCTCGTGAGATACCGGGGACTTTCTGCACTGGGCTTGTGCGCAGCTGGCATGAACATGGAGTACCTGATGGGATGGGAGATGACCCTTGGGAAAGGAACTCGCCCTGTGATGTCTTAGGCTTTAGAAGCTCCTCGAGGAACTCTAGTTCATACTGCCTTACTTTCTGGAGCTGTGCACGACGTTCATCTGTCTCCCGACGCAGGCGAGCAGGAAATGTGGCTGAAATGAGATTTCTAATGCTTAGAAACGGAGCACTACGCTGGGACTTGCCTTTGCTGTTCGCTTGCTTCTTATACTCTGCTCCAGGAATGGTTGCTCCTTTTTCTCCACAGCTCAAAATATGTTTTGTGTTTACGAGGACCGGCACACTTTTGGTGTTTTTCTGTGGTTCAGCAATGACTGTAGATTTAGAGTTGTCTGTAGTGATCTCGCATGTGTCCTTCCCTTCCATTTTCACAGGCACAACTGGGGAGTACTTTGCTGGGGTGAGGACTTTAGGCTTAGCTAAGTTTATATCAGCAGTTCTAACTGTGCTGTCTTTGTTGATAGATAAATGTAGTCCTTTGGCACAGAGTCGCTCATCATCTTTAGGAGAGGATGAGTGCAACACTACCTTTTGGGTCAGTGGGTCCTTCTGTCTCAGTTGTTGCCCTGGTTCTGATCGAGCTGGACATGTGCAGAACAGATCATCAACTGGCAGTAGGCCCTTTGAACTTGAAGGCTTATCGGTCTCACTTGAGGCAACCTCATCATCTTGGCATATCTTGGTTGGGGAAATAATTGCAGAAGATTTTTTATCCAGAGGCAAGGAAATGGGTAAGGCTTTATTGGTTGTATCTGGTGTTGTGTGGCTTGGACTTTTCTCCTTGACATTTTCAGAGATATTAGAGCTTAGCTTACCCTCCTTAGGCAATGATAACATCTCTTTCTTGACCTCAGAAGTGCCCTGTTCAAGAGTTTTTAACTTCTCTCCTGCAAGTGGAGCATGTTCTACAGAACACTGTTTAGCTTTCTCTAAATCTTGTTCATTCTTTATTACCTCTTCGGGCTTGCCTTGCTCCATTGAAACTCTAGATAGTGCAGTCCCTTGAGAAGAACTGACCTTCAAGGGCACAGTTTTACTGAGGATCACAGACCTAGGTGGACAACCGGCACGGATTTGACCCATAGAAAAAGCCCCTCCTCCAATCGCTTGTGCTGTGCAACCAGGAATTGTCAAAGGGAAGTCACGTCGACTAAATATGCGTTCCTTGTTAATGTGGTGGGCCAAAAGGTAAGCCTGATTTTGATGGTGCTTCATGGCAGAAACCATTTCTGACACATCTGTTAGCTCTGAGGAGTTGGTCTCATGTCCAGAGTCGAGTGAAGACTCTGGAGTAATGGCAGCCAGTACAATCAACCCTGTGGAGAGCAGAAATGGGACAAAATCAGGGTCGTGTTTTGACAAAAATTCTCGGTAAAGTTTGTGGAGCTATGCTTAATTTAACATTGTAAAACATTGTTTTATATATAAAGAACTTGATTGTTTTCAGGCAAAATTGAACTTTTGTAACCTTTGTACAAATTTTCATACAAATTGTAAATTAGTATTCCTGTATTGTATGTATTTATACATAGTCATGTTTAAAATGTAAAAATATTTTAAATAAATCCATTAAAAACTTGTATGCAACAAGCAGTTTGTGGACATCTTGCACTTATTAAGAAGTACTTGGTATGTCCACCTGCTGTCTGTGGAGTCTGTTGATGATGATGAGGGTAATCCTCTGATGCAGCAAGTGCTTCCAGTGCTTGCAGAGTGGACACTAAAGCATCATCGAGCTCCTGAGCATGGTCTCTCACTGTCCTTGGGGCCACAGTATCAATTAATGTCACAGGTACTTTCTCTTGAGTATCTGCCAGAGGTGCTGCAGCTGCAGTAGCACCAGTGGTGGCAATAGCCTTCCGATTCTTTTTAGCGTCATCCTCATCTGAGCTATTATCTCTAAACCCTGGAGGTGGTGCTGCTATTGCAGGAGGAGGCGGTTGCAGTTTTACTCCTCCGTCCTCAATCTCTTCATCTTCCTCACTACCAGGAGGAGGAAGAGCCATTAGATCAACAGCTCCACTTTCACAGGAGGCACAGGCATTAATGCTTTGCAAAGCATGTTTTCCAGAAGTGCCTTTCTCTGTCATTACACCTCCAGCTTTAAGCTTTGCCTTGCAAGAGTCACAGAAGAATCTCCCTGTACGCTTTGAGTTCTCCATTGTTTTAGCCCTGCCTCTGAAGCCTGAGCTGTCCTGAGCTGGGCTCTCGAGTTCAGCCAGTGATTCAATACTTTTGAGAGTGGGATCGGACTTGGCACGTGAGCGGTTCTGTGACTTGGATATGAAGTTCTCGTTAATATCCAGCTGTTCCTCCGCCTGCATTTGGAGATCTTGCAGCTGCTGCTGCTCTTTCAAATGTATGTGACAGAGGCCAAGGTGTTGTGACGGTGGTGGTGCTGATATCTTCTGCGACACCTCTCTGGGTGGCCCCTCTCTCTCTTCACGTTGACTGCTACTTGACACAGAGGCCCCAGAGCGGGAATGAGGATGGGGGCTTCTGAAATCTGAAGAACACAACCATCAGAAGAGTTGAAATGGCAAGAGATATATGGTAGATGGGCGTGAGTCCAGATGGGAAAAGCAGAGGCTGAGGGAGACCACAAATATGAAGGCTGAGGCAAAGTCTTTTGAAATGTCATGGGTTGTGGTCATCCCCACTGGCAGATTAGGGTATATGGTGATAGCATCCAATGTATGGTTAAATATTATGAATGGATGTTCTTAGGTCAGAGTAATGAAGAAAAATCCAGAATGTAGTATCAGTTTGAAACAGAAAATGGATCGAACATCCATGGACTAATTTAAAATGAAGATGGAAAGTTCAAGAACAGCAAGAAGAAATGAGTGATTCTCATGACTGATGCAACGTCCAGGACAAAATTAAAGAAACAATTCAAAGAACACCCTTATGACAACTTTCTAAGGCACATACTTATCATGTTATTGAAGCTGCTGTAAGTAGTCCCTGCAATCTTGCAGTGTTCATTTAGCTAAATACAGTCATGTGAAAATTAAAGTACACCCTCTTTGAATTCAGTGGTTTTATGTATCAGAACATAATATAAATTGTAGGGTCCTTTAAGTCATATTACACAGTGTGAGCATTTATTTTCAAAAATCAAACTGGCATAGAGAAACCAGGTGTGAAATACTTAAGTACACCTTATGATTTATTAGCTGGGATAACCTGAATTAATTCTTTTATGTATTACTTTCAGTCTCTAACATCATTGTGGAGAAATCTTGGCTCACTCTTCTTTACAATGTTGCTTCATTTCATTGAGGTTTGCGGGCATTCATTAATGTACATCTTGCCTGCCACACCAATTCATTTAGTTTGAGGTCTGGACATCGACTGGGGAATTGCAACACCTTAATTCTGTTCTTTTTTTAGACAGATATGCTGGTGTGCTTAGGATCATTTTCCTGTTGACCAAATTTCAGCCAAGCTTTAGCTGTCACAAAGATGACCTCACATTAGACTGGAGAATACTGGTAAACAGAGTTTATAGCCAACTTAATGACTGCAAGGTGCCCAGGTGTCTGAAACCAAGCCCAAATCATTAATCCTGCATCACTGTGTTTGACAGTTAGTATTAGGTGTTTTTGCTGATATGCTGTGTTTTGTTTTCACCAAACATGGTGCTGTGTATTATGGGCAGACATCTCTACTTTGGGCTTATCTGTCTATAGGTGAATCCTTGCGGTTTTTCAAATGCAACTTTGCAAACCTAATCTGCGCTGCCATGTTTAATAAGTGAGAAGAGTCTGGCAACACTTTCAAACAAACCAAACTTGTTTGTCTTAATGACAGTAAAGATGTCATGTATGGTACATCTGAGTTTGTATTTACCTAATTTATGACCTGGACCAGATTAATTGTTGTGTCTAGATCTATAGAGTGTACTTTAATTTGTACATGGCTGTATGTAGGAACATGTCTATATAAAATACATGACTTCACAGTTAAGGTTACAGACTAATGGCACCTCTCTACAGGGAGTGCAGAATTATTAGGCAAATGAGTATTTTGACCACATCATCCTCGTTATGCATGTTGTCTTACTCCAAGCTGTATAGGCTGGAAAGCCTACTACCAATTAAGCATATTAGGTGATGTGCATCTCTGTAATGAGAAGGGGTGTGGTCTAATGACATCAACACCCTATATCAGGTGTGCATAATTATTAGGCAACTTCCTTTCCTTTGGCAAAATGGGTCAAAAGAAGGACTTGACAGGCTCAGAAAAGTCAAAAATAGTGAGATATATTGCAGAGGGATGCAGCAGTCTTAAAATAGCCAAGCTTCTGAAGCGTGATCATCGAACAATCAAGCGTTTCATTCAAAATAGTCGACAGGGTCGCAAGAAGCGTGGAAAAACCAAGGCGCAAAATAACTGCCCGTGAACTGAGAAAAGTCAAGCGTGCAGCTGCCAAGATGCCACTTGCCACCAGTTTGGCCATATTTCAGAGCTGCAACATCACTGAGTGCCCAAAAGCACAAGGTGTGCAATACTCAGAGACATGGCCAAGGTAAGAAAGGCAGAAAGTCGACCACCACTGAACAAGACACACAAGCTGAAACGTCAAGACTGGGCCAAGAAATATCTCAAGACTGATTTTTCTAAGGTTTTATGGACTGATGAAATGAGAGTGAGTCTTGATGGGCCAGATGGATGGGCCCGTGGCTGGATTGGTAAAGGGCAGAGAGCTCCAGTCCGACTCAGACGCCAGCAAGGTGGAGGTGGAGTACTGGTTTGGGCTGGTATCATCAAAGATGAGCTTGTGGGGCCTTTTCGGGTTGAGGATGGAGTCAAGCTGAACTCCCAGTCCTACTGCCAGTTTCTGGAAGACACCTTCTTCAAGCAGTGGTACAGGAAGAAGTCTGCATCCTTCAAGAAAACATGATTTTCATGCAGGACAATGCTCCATCACACACGCCCAAGTACTCCACAGCGTGGCTGGCAAGAAAGGGTATAAAAGAAGAAAATCTAATGATATGGCCTCCTTGTTCACCTGATCTGAACCCCATTGAGAACCTGTGGTCCATCATCAAATGTGCGATTTACAAGGAGGGAAAACAGTACACCTCTCTGAACAGTGTCTGGGAGGCTGTGGTTGCTGCTGCACGCAATGTTGATGGTGAACAGATCAAAACACTGACAGAATCCATGGATGGCAGGCTTTTGAGTGTCCTTGCAAAGAAAGGTGGCTATATTGGTCACTGATTTGTTTTTGTTTGGTTTTTGAATGTCAGAAATGTATATTTGTGAATGTTGAGATGTTATATTGGTTTCACTGGTAAAAATAAATAATTGAAATGGGTATAAATTTGTTTTTTGTTAAGTTGCCTAATAATTATGCACAGTAATAGTCACCTGCACACACAGATATCCCCCTAAAATAGCTAAAACTAAAAACTACTTCCAAAAATATTCAGCTTTGATATTAATGAGTTTTTTGTGTTCATTGAGAACATGGTTGTTGTTCAAATTAAATCCTCAAATAAAATTAATCCTCAAAAATACAACTTGCCTAATAATTCTGCACTCCCTGTATCTACAATAGCTGTGTAGTCATTGGTGTCCTGCGTGCCATTGTCTCAACCTTATAACACATGCTTTTCCCACATGGCATTAAGGAAGCAGCATCCATGCGACTGTAACCGAGGCAATTAAAATAGTTTAACATATAAGTTTCCTTGTGTGATGTTCTGGGTATCCATGATCAATGGATTAGTGTAACTATTCTTTTTTGTTCTCCGTTTTTATGTCAAACCATTTGTTTGATGTGAGCCTTTTCAGGTGATTTTATGTGTATAATTTCTAGTAACATACAGTAGGTGTGAATCAAATAACTTTCACTTTTGCTTCTTAGTAATGACTTTTGACGTATTGTTCTCTGGTGGTCTAGTGGTTAGGATGCGGCGCTCTCACCACTGCGGCCCGGGTTTGATCCCCGGTCAGGGAATCAACCCCAGCCATTAGGGTTGCACAAGCCTTGGTGCCGGTCCCAAGCCCGGATAATGGGGAGGGTTGCGTTAGGAAGGGCATCTAGCGTAAAAACATTTGCCAAATCAAACATGCAGATGATCCGCTGTGGCGACCCCTAATGGGAGAAGCCGAAAGAAAGTTTGTTCTCGTTGCATTTTTTGAATTTTCAGCATTTTCCAAAAATTTCCTTTTGCATCTACATGCTGTGCACCTTGCAGGTGATTTGGCTTTAATCAAAATGCAAACATGAAACTGGAAAAAGTCAGCTTTACTGAAACATCTGTAGATCTGGTGTGTGTTCTTAGATCTGTATAAACTTTTTATACAACTTTACTAAAAGGTTTATAAATGAGGCGTATTTTCCTTTTTCTCGGCTCATCTATTTTAGTGATGATTATCAGGACAGTTTAGAATAGATTAGATAGAATAGATAATCCTTAAAAATTGCTTACAGCAGCTTTAATACTCTTACATTGAATTAAAATACAATAGGCTATAGAAAGGCTGAAAGGATTTACTTTTACACACACATATATACAGCGGGGAAAATAAGTATTTGACACATCAGCATTTTTATCAGTAAGGGGATTTCTAAGTGGGCTATTGACAAAAAATTTCCACCAGATGTAGCCATCAAGCCAAATATTAAATTCATACAAAGAAATCAGAACATTTAACTATACAACTTAAGTCATAATAAATAAAGTGAAATGACACAGGGAATAAGTATTAAACACACTTATGTGTCACTTATATTTAATACTTTGTAGAAAAGCCTTTGTTGGTGATTACAGCTTCTAGATGCCTCTTGTATGGAAGACCAGTCGTCTGCATTGCTCAGGAGTGATTCTGGCCCATTCTTCCACACAAATGGTCTTTAAATCTTGAAGGTTCCTTGGGCCTCTTTGATGAACTTTGATCTTCAGTTCTCTCCATAGATTTTCTATGGAATTTAGGTCAGGTGATTGACTGGGCCATTCAAGCAACTTGATTTTCTTGGTTTCCTTGGCCTTGTGTTTGGGATCATTGTCTTGCTGAAATGTCCACCCTCTTTTCAATTTCAACTTTCTGGTAGATGGCAGCAGATTTTTATCCAGAATGTCCCGGTACATTTCTCCATTCATCCTGCCTTCAATAATATGAAGTCTGCCATTACCCCTTGCTGATAAGCAGCCCCAAACCATGATGCATCCACCCCCAAACTTAACTGTTGGTATGGTGTTCTTGGGGTGGTGGGCAGTGCCATTTCTTCTCTAAACATGGTGTGTAGAATGACTGCCAAAAAGTTCAATTTTGCTTTCATCTGACCATACTATAGTCTCTCAATAATCCACAGGATTCTCCAAATGCTCTTACGCAAACTTTAACCGAGCCTCAACATGCTTTTTGTTCAGCAATGGAGTCTTGCGTGGTGAGCATGCATGGATGCCATGGCGGTTCAGTGCATTGCTTATAGTTTTCTTTGAAACAACAGTACCTGCTGATGCAAGGTCTTCCTGAAGTTCTGCCCAAGTGGTTCTTGGCTCTTGGCGAACTCTCCTGAATATTCTTTGGACTCCTCGGACATGGATCTTACGTGGAGCACCTGGTCTATAACCATTCCCATCAAAATGCTTTTCAACGATAAGATTACGAAGATCTTGAGAGAGTTCTTTGCTTTTACCCATCATGAAGTCTTCCCTGTGTGCCTCCTGGGTAATGAGAAGCCTTTATAGGCCATCAATTAGGACCAAAGCAGCTGATATCAATTAGTACTGATAGGGGGCAGGGTTTCTCTCTCAATACTGACAGATTTCAGGTGATCTTCTGGCTTTCTATGCCATTTTACACCTTGTTATCTTCATGTGTTCAATACTTATTCCCTGTGTCATTTCACTTTATTTATTATGACTCAACTTGTATACTTATGTTCTAATTTCTTTGTATGAATTCAATATTTGGCTTGATGGATACATCTGGTGGAAATTTTGGGTCAATAGCCCACTTAGAAATCCCCTTACTGATAAAAAATGCTGATGTGTCAAATACTTATTTTTTCCCGCTGTATGTATGTATGTATGTATGTGTATATATATATATATATATATATATATATATATATATATATATATATATATATATATATATAATATACAAATTATATTATATATATTATATATAATTTTTTTTTTTTACTTTAATGGTTCAAAAGATTTTTGGGAAATAAAAAGAAATGCACTTTGCTGAAGGTAAATACCTTGTGTTTATTTCAATAAATAAAAACAAACAAACAAACAAACAAACAAAACAAGGATGTGACTACTACCATACCTGCCTTGATCATATGAGACTGACCAGGTGTCCTGTAGTAGATGGTCCTTTTGGGATCCACAAAGAGCTTGTAATACCCAGAAATCAAACAGGCAAAGTTTGATGCATCTGGCCACTCCATCAGCAAGACGAGGGGCTAAACATTTAAACAACGAATAACTCATATGTCTGAATATTCTAAATCCTGTAACAGAAAAACCAAGTCATTTGAATTTAGTGCCATACCTTAGCGTCAATAATAGCCACTTCTACACGGGCTACTCCCTGGTGTTCCCGGAACAACTGCACCTTTGCTACACGGCTGAATTCAGCCAAGACTGTTGTGAGGTTATTTTTCAAATCAATGACATGACTGATGCCATGTCTGGGCCCTACCAAGAGTGTAGTGGCGGTATGTTTTTCATCCTTAAAAACAGAAAAATAAAGATTTGCAAACGTTAGAGAAGAAGAAGAAACAATTATTATTCATCCCAGTCCCTTCTTACCAGTCCAACTGTATGAAACAATAAGCCTCCAAATGGTGGAAGGTCATTTAGCACACGTATGTATTGTAACTTTCCTTGAAGAGGAGGCACCTGCGAAATAAACAAGCAAATAAATAAATAATAACACTATAAAAATACAATAACCTGACCAGCAGGGGGCAATGTGTTTCTATTTCAGCCTGACCAAAGACGGAGGATGGATGCGCATTCCTTTGGAATGACATACAATATAATAAGTGATATAAAGATTGCGTCCATGAAAATTTAAAAGTAAATAGAACTTTGGTCGGAAGAACTTAATCTGAACAGGCAAATAGTACAAAAGGAAGAATGTTTTCAAGGCTGGTTTTCTGAACAAGTGTTTGAACATCACTAAGGATGAAAGTAAAAGCAAGTCTTTGAATCAAATCTTAAAGCCTTGTACTCAAAACAAGAGTTCTGCCTGCTTGCAATTGTTAAGTGGTGCACTTAAGTGAAGAAGTGTTTTTTTTATACCAATGTACAGATTCACTGTTATGCACTTTTACACTTTTAATTGCAGAATCTATGAGGTTCATACACCTTGTTAACTTTTTCTATTCAAATCCAATGGAGGAATTTGATTCACGTACATAGACAGGCACTTAAATATTTATGAGTAATTTTTTTGTTGTATTGTTGTCTTTTTTTTTTTTTTTAATAAACATCATTTATCTAATCTCTGAAGGACATTTTGGTTTAAGCAATACTAACATCGCATTATATCTACATTTTCACAAGTACTTAATATGCCTTAACATTCCCATGCTACTATCTTTTCACATCGGTTCTGTACCTTGTTGCCAGCAGGTGGAGGGTGCTGATAAGTCTTTAGAAGTTGGGAAAGGGTCTTGCAGACATTCTTCTCCTTGACAGTTGGCAACAAGGTAAGAGGAAGGAAAGGTTCCAGACCCCATTCTTTCCTGGAAAAAAAGGTAAGGCAGTTGAGCTTTTATGTCTTTTCATGAACATGTATTTTTAGAAACACTGTTTTCTTCAAAGGTAGCGTGATGGCACAGTAGGCAGCATTGCTGATTCATAGCTTCGGGGTTCACAGTTTTATCCTGAGCTCAGGTTACTGTCACTGTGGATCTTTGCGTATTCTTCCTGCGCCCATGGATTCTATGGTCCCAAAAAAACATACCAGCAGGTGGAAGCCTCAAGAATGTAATGCATGTTTAACTTAGAAATTGGAGTGGACTTTCAGAGCATTACCCTAAATACATACACTATATGGACAAAGGTTTGTGGACACCAGACCTTCAGATTTGTATGTGCTTTCTGAACATTCCATTCCACATTTAGTTTTTAGAACTGTTCTGTGAAGATGGTCCACTTCATTTTGGAGTGTGCTTGAGGAGATTTGTGCTGATGTAAGGTGAGGATGGTGCAGTCAGCATTTCCATTCATCACAAAGGTGTTTAATAGGATTGAGGTCGTAGCTCCACAGCAGGCCTCTCAAAACTCCGGCTGTAAAAGTCAGGTGTTCCAATACCTTTGTCCATATGTTATAGTATGGTCCATTTATACTACATCCACATGTCTAAATAAAAAATATATACAGTAAAGGCACAAAATATGTAATGTTTAAAAAGGGAACACCACAACAGCAACAAAGAAATATTTCTCACAGTGTTTTCGTGGCATTGGTCCAGCTCTCGGATTCTGGACTTAGTGAAGATGAATGAATGATAGTGCTCTTTATTGCCTTGTGGTATTCTTGATCTGGGAACTCTGTTACTGTTCAATTTATAAAGCCCATGATTTAATACTCAAGGTAGTATCTGTCATTTATGAGGAATAGGTTCATATTGCTAGAGCTTGATTTAGGACTTACTCGACATGCTTAAGGGAGATCTTCTGATTGGGTCTCGCCACTGACACTGTGATGTAAATGTGGAGGGCTGCCAGCTTAAGTGTTATGTCTGACTTCCAGTCCATTCCGAATCGTTCCTTGATGACATCGTTGCGACTCTGTTCAATATCACACGTAAGACGTTTCAAACGAGCAAAGGATCAAAGTAGATTTATTTCATGGTAAGAAGTAAAGGACTTTAACCTGTATGTACAAGTACTCAAATGCAGCAGGATCCCTCCTCAGTAAGTCTGCAGGGTCTTTGGGGAAGAAGCAGATCCGAAATAGGCAGCGCATCCCCTGGAAATAGGTTCTGTGTACCACCTGAAGTAATATAATAAATTTCGGTGTTCAGAACATGTAAAATCTATAACTTCCTATACTGACAATGTGTAGTACAAAGCTTTTAATAAATAGCGAAACTTTTCATGAATGCATGATGCAAGTAAAGAGTATTGTAGATTATAGAAGTGACAAAAGTGTGGTGTTTCCAGAGCAAAGACAGACTCACATGAGAGAGAGGTTGGCTTTCCTGTAGCAGGTGCAGTCTCTGTTTGTGATCGAGTCCTCCAGACTCCAGAACCAGAGCAAAATGCTCGATGTAGCGTAGGGAGAGGCGGTCCTGCAGTGAGGATATGACATCCTGTCGGAAGAAGTAAGTTGTTTTGATTTTTAAACATATTTGTTCCTTGAAAATACATGTAAGCCCCGATTTAGATAAATATAAAGAAATCCGTTCATTTGGTTCGACCCAAATGACATAAACATATTACTCTTATCAAATGTCACCGTTTTGTGGAAAATGGGGTTTTTCTGCATTTAGCAAGTAGATTGGATATGCTAAATTGCCCATATACATGATTGTGTGTGTGCATTTGTGTGTATGTCTGTACAAGGTGCCCTGCAGTGGTCTGACGTCTCATCCTGTGTGCATTCCTGCTGCATAGCCAGGTTTCTCTGGATCAGTTTCAGAGACACCACAACATAAATTGGATACTGAAGATGATTAAACGAAAGTGGAATAATAATGTGAAAATGTTATCTTGCCCAGGCTTACACCGATTGTGTAAAGACCAAATTTAACAACAATAATTGTAAAAGAAAATAGTCTGCCTTAAGACATATAAAACTGATTTCCTCACACAGTGCATGTCAGACTCCTATCAAACTGTTGGATAGCTAAGTGCCATAGACAAATGGATATCTGCCTAATCAATTCAGTTTATGGCAATGATGTTCCAGTGCCACAGTCAGAATGGAATCTTTTAATGCAGTTTCAGGTAAGACATTAAAATGCTATCACTTTAAGTGCAAATGAGATGCACGCACATGTTTTATATATATATAAGGGCTGTCAAAATACATTTTGTTCATTTCATTAACACATGATTAATGCAGTGTGCATTTCTGTTTGACCATTTTTATAAAAAATGTAAAATATATATATAAAAAAAAAATTTAAACAGGCAAAATTGAACCCCCCAATCCCTCATGCTTATTCACGATGTCCTTTTTTTACTTAGAGGTCTCAAATCAAGCACCAAAATCCACCATGATGCACACATCCAGCAATTAAAACCGTCCATGTGAAAAAATTTGGGTTCCGTTTCGTTTTCTGATGATTTACGTAAAATTTAAACACTAATTTCTTTTACAAGAATATTTTGTCTTCATGCTCTATTTGAGTATGGTTTCACTACTAATAAACAAATTAAAAAAAATTATAACATTTGTCCATGCCCATGTTGCCCGTGAGTTAACTCATGACATCAACATATTCACCATGTAAAGGTTTGTTCTATGGAGGCAGAGATGTACCTTGTCAACATGTTTGACATTTACTCCAACAATGCAACAATGGAATCGATTGAACTGAGATGAGCATTCATCATGAGCCTTCATATATAGGAACAGATGTGCAGGGGTTCTTGGTGTCTCATGGCTGTGCTTGGGAAAAGGTCTTGGAATATAAATGAAGGAATCTTGTGTTGTATGCAAACACTGTATCCTTAGTGCTTCTGAGTGCTTCCTGCTGAGGCTTAAGCAGATTTGCATTGCTCTTACAGGGCATCATAGATCCATATTGATGTGAAGCGAATAATTACATGTGCGCTCAGTTGGGCTTTTGTGCACAGGGTCTCAATCACGTCCAATGGCACAGTTACGGATACATACAGGTTTGCTAAAGCAGCACTCTGCCCCTCAAATTATGCTAATCTGTTTTGGTAATATTGACTGACTGCTAAATCAATGAAAATGCTATTGGGTTCTCTCACTGAAATAGGATTTTGCCTCACTGAGGATCACATCTGAACATTTCACTCTGTCTTTTCCTACACTCAAATGGCTGTTGCTTGTTAGCTATTGCATTTTACAATGCAATTAATTGAAAAATAATTATGTTGGTAGTAATATATTATCGTCACCCACTTATCATCCTCTTTGATCCCTGGATTGACTGTAGACGTGCGTTGGAGCCGTTTGCTTTATCTGATTATTCTTCTTCCTTGCTGCTGAATCCATTCAAAACAATGATCCATAAGCCATTCTATGAAAATAAAAGGCCTCTCCAAGGTTGAATTAGTGAATTAGTGAAATAAGTAAATTCACATTTTGTTTCAAGCAAGTCCAGAACAATTACAAGCAGATGCAAGGTTTTTTTTCCTCCTTACTACTAGATGAAGGGCTACATCAAATTCCCCCCTTTTTTAATGTGTGAAAATGTTTAAAAATGAAGCTTAAATAAGTCAGCTATGCGATGTCTGTGTCCTCCTGATGCGCCAGTTAAAAGACACTAATGGTTCCTTCTACTTTCAGTCATATGTCATTGACAAGAGTGAGTCATTTAAATACCAGTAATTAATTGCATTAATGTGCCAAGAATTAGGCTCACAGTGAATTTAATGAGTTTGAGATTTTTAGCTTAGAGACTAAGGCTTTATGAATTGCAAATGCTATGCTATTCATCATGTGTCATGTGTAAAGGTTTGGCATATTATAGTAGTTCATAGTGATTCAAAAAGGAATTACTGTAGCAGGTTTTTGCACTCAGAGTTTCTCTTCATGTAGCTTGGATATGGCATTAATCATTAATCACACACTGAATGCCCTGAAAAGGCAGTTTTGAAACACGGCATCGCCCAAAAACACGCTTACCCTGACTGTGGTGCGGTTGTCAAAAGTAAAGGACTTGATTTGCCCATTCTCCAGGAACACCTTCAACACATTTGGTATGAGCAGCAATGAGTCGTCTTTCAGCATGGTCTAATGAAGAGTATAAAGAAAGAAGAAATAGTACAAAAAAGAAGACCAGAGAGACTTTTGCATAAAGTATATGATCATTTATATGCACAGTAAGGACATTAAATCAGTTAAAGGGGAAGGGGGAAATATAAAGGTTATGAGAATTATAACTTGGCAATGAGAAGGGAGAAGAGTACAATATTCAATCAGACAACAGTAAAAAGGACAAGGACTGTTACAACTTGCGATGCAAATTCATTGAAGCAGTGATGACAGAATGAGGATAAAACTATTCTTTTGCAGTCTACAAGAGTACACGCTAGAACAAAGTCCAATTTATTTAATTTCTCCAGTGCATCTTTTTAATATGTATGCACAATCAAGACACTGCAGCTGAATTTATTCATGCTGAGTTCTAGCTCAAGTTCACTTTGGTTTCCATGACTTTCACATCAATTTGAATACTTGGAGGAAGTATTTTCTATTATTATTAAAAGAATCTCGTTACTGGATTATTTATTGCTGTAGTTTTATTGCAGCGCTGTTAATATTGACGCTAGACAATTTACTTTTCATGAACAAACTGAATGGGGTTACAATAAAAAATATTCTTGTTCAGAATGCGATCGATCCATTAAACTTTACGTGATGCGTAATGACACCGTGACCTATTACCTGTGTCTTGTACCAAAAACTTAACGACTTAAAAATAATTTGCCGTCAAAACCAAATAGATTTTCCTCTTACAATTGGCTCTATGGCTCATATACACTTAAATGCAAAGTGAAATTATTTATGTGGCACTTTTTACGTAAGTGAAATCTATAATAAAGGATTCCATACATTGGTATACTGTATGATTTATATACTGTATAGTACACATTATATATGAAAATCATTTGTAGCCACTTTACAAGGACTTATCATCACACCCTAATACCATTATCAAAAAGTCAGTCTCAGTTTGTACAGTGCATTTTGAAAGGGGTTCTATTTAATTAAATAGTCTTCAATAGTAGTCAATATTTAGAAATGAAAAGTAGACACAGTTCGCTATGAACTATATCTATGCAATAGACTTTTTGCTGTAAACTGGTATAGATATTAGAATTAAAATAAACTATTTTATTTACGCTTTCATTTTCTTATTTTGGATGTGTTACATATCTTAGAACATGCCACTTTTGGTGAAATAATTTTTAGGTATGGTTGTTTTGTACCACAGGCTTGTACCACAGTTTCCATCATTTTTTGTTTTGATTTTGTTTTGTGTGATTTCTCCTTTCAGTCTTCTCTTCAAGATTTGCTGCTAAATTGAGTTTAGGTCTGATGATTGACTTGGCCAATTAAAACCTTTTTTTATGATTTGTGTCATTCTGTTACAATCATCAACAAAGATGGCTGATACAAAGTGAGACCATTGCTGAAGCAGCCCTGATTCTAACTCCACTGTGTTTGACCAATGAGCTTGTATGTTTTGATCCATGAGCACATCTTTTCTTTCTCCAAATGCTGTCCTTTCCATCACTTTGGTAAAGGTTTATCCTGGTTCTAAATCTTTGGGTCTAATCGCAATATTTTTTTTATACAACTTGGTCTTCTGATTATTGCTGCCGAAGGGTGGTTTGCATAATTTTTAATGTTTCTTCGTCAAATGGTGAGCTCATATATCTTCACCCTGCCCTGTAGAGGTTTTTTTCCCCCACAGCTTTTCTGTCATTAACTGCTGTTGGCTTCCTTGGCTAATCTTTTACATCTGGTTGTTAATAGACCAGTGGTTTCTTTCTTCCTTTTTTTTTTTTTTTTTTTTTTTTTTTTTTTAGGACTTCTTAAATTGTTTATTGGCTATGCCAAACTTCATGTCCCATAGACATTTGTCCCATAGACAGCTTTCTGTTCTTAATGTTGTTTTATCCTTTTTAATGACAAATGCAGTCTTGACAGGAAAAATCCAGGGCTCATACCAGTAGCAGGCATTCAGAATTATTGTCTGTTTAAACATTTCAGAATTCAGTTGGGTATAAACAACAGGTGCCATGTTCTAATTTGCTTAATATAGTTATATATTCTAAGTATAATATAAAAGTATATAAGTATCAAGAAATGAAATCTGAAATTCTGTTCTATTCTTTCATATTTATCTTTTAATCTCAAACCCAAATGTCTTCAGTGTATAAAAAAAAAAACTAATAAAAAAAATGCAGTACATTGTAACTGAACAAAATACACTAAGCAAACAGGTGGTGAGTTTCTTTAGTATTGATGTATTATTAATCTTGTATTAAGAAATAATCCTAACAATATATATAATTCCTATTATTGCATTGAAGATTTGAGACTAATTTATTCATGCAAATGTAATCCAATACTTCAATGAGATGTGAAAATTGCTTTTAATATAGTCACCACCTATAAGTATATACAGAACTAAATACTCAATACCCTTGACAGATTAAGGGAAAATCACAAAATAAAGTGTGTTAGAAATGTGCTATGCCACTACAAGCTACACTACAGGTTTTGGTGATAGTGGTATATAGTATACTCTATTTTTTTTCTCCAAAATCTCCCATTCCATAGACGTTTTTTGGTTCTGGTCCTAAGAAGGCCATAGCATATCATTTATATTCTTTTTAATCCTTAAACCATCTAGTTACCCCCATGCCCTGTGGATGAGGGTGAAGTTATTTTTGAGGAGAACTTTCATGTCAGTTTAGAAGTGTTTCAGGTTGGGATGAAGATGATCAGTTTAAACAACTGTACATGTATTTTTGGATCCAAATCCTGCCTTCAACAGTATAACAATGTCAATGATGTTTCCTGTACTTTGGCACTTATCTGCATTGTAGTAAAAATTATTCTTCGTTGGTATCTACAAGCTTTGTATGATGAACTGCTCATCAGACATTATAGAAGTTAAAACAATGGTCCTTATGGACTGGTAAGTTTTTAGCCACTTGAAGCTTTAACCTCATTGCTTTGGATTTTTTTTTCACCCTCCTTTCTTCGCTTTGGTTTGCTTCTTTGTTGCAACCTTCTTTTCACATTAAATTCTGCTATGGTCTTGATCCCCTGTTGACAAGTCTGTGCCTCCGTCATAGAGCAGATCAGAAGCATCATCTGATGACCGCAGGTGATGGAAGCAGGTGATCTGATTCTTAATAACACTTTGAGACTCAGGAATATTGTATCAAAAATGAACTGATGAGGAAAGTGAGGATATTAATGATGACATGATGTAAATATGAAGCCTGACTGTAACTCCCTTATAGTTTCTTGTTCTCTAATAGAAAGTATAACTGGCAAAGTCAGATGAAACAGTCCTCTAGTCTTTCATTTGCCAATCGCGCAAGATGGACTGAAATGATTGGGGAGGCTCAGGTGAGGTGGTTTGATCTTTACCGATTTGGGCCCTCTAGGCCTGATCAGCGAGCTTCTTCTTCCAGGAGAGCTGCACGCCCCTCCCATTCTTCCTCTTTTTTAAATTGGTGTTCGCAGCACCCAAGGGTGTTGTGTTCAATCTTCCTTGCTCGCAAGGCAGATATGAGACTGTATAGGACATAACCCATGGAAGGAAATGTTAACATGGGCACTATCGACCCATGCCCATGTCCAGCTAGAGGGGATGGCAGCTTTAGCGCAAATGAAAAGCTACAAATGAATGGACTCCTAGGAATAACATTAAGTGTTATTGGAAAACTAAGTCACAGCTGGGTGCAGTGTGTCTCTGTTCTTCATCTAATTATACTATACCTAATAAGATTCTAGACTAAACCGGCTTTCATTCTGGGATTTCCTTGAGCATAGTCCATTAATTTGCATCTTTTTTAACAGCTTTCCCCTTTTGCCATTTTGCCCTTGAATTCCATTATTTCATTAATAGACATTAGAAGCGGTTGCTCAATTTTGGTGCCAGGTTCATTAAAGGTGTGGTGAATGTTTTACGTGAGTTTTGTCTCATTTCACGTTCTGGACAACAAAAGGAAGGTACATGCTAGTTATTCATGAATTATTATACCCTCCTTGTCTGGCTTCAGTCCTAATCTATATGGTTGGAATTTGGGTAGAGTAACTCTGAAACCACACCATAAACTAAAGATTTTTTGGAAAAAAAAGCAAATATTTTAAATACCCTGAAGAATATATGCTCTGTCTTTACCTTAAGCTACTGTATATAGTGTGAAAGCTCACTGTGAAAGGACTACTTATGTAAAAATGAGGGAGTCAGAACAGCCTAAAGGTTTGTATATCACTTTCCTTTACTTCTCAGAATGGTGGAATGGGTGTACAATGAGACAGAACTTATGCTTGGTCCCCTGGATAATGGGATCTACAGTATGATGCAATGAGATGAGTAGGGTCTGAAATGACTGCAATGTGGCACCACGAAGGCCACCGACTGAGGAACATATTAACCTTCGAATTTGAATCATTCTGCCATGGGCCACATGACAGTCATAACAAATCACTGTACAAAATTGGCAGCCACCTTCTTGGTGTTCCCCAGTATCCCGGTGCTGTGCTACTTGTCAATATTTTATGATTTTCATTTCAGAAACCACCCCAAGCACGTTAAATCTGATATGAATTGGGGAAAAAGATGAGCGTGACAGGCAGCAGGACATACTGAGTCTGGGTCACTGATGGACACTTGCTCAGAAAAGCGCACTTTGGGGGGATTGGTTCGCAGGCGAGCTTTCTTGGCTGCACTTATGAAGGCTGATTTAGGCGACTAAGGAAACAAAACAGAGAGAAAGAAGAAAAAGAAGTGAATGTCAAGTAACAAGTTATACTCTCTCTAACAACATTTGATCAAATAAGTACACAAGTGACCATTTTCAATTTCTTCTCATATTTTCAGTAAATGTCCATAGAGAAATTGCAAAAATTTTAATACATAAAAAATAAAACTTTAAAGGAAATAGCAAAGTTCATTGGTGCATCTGCTTGCTTTGCTAATCTGCCAATAAATCTAGTACTGAAGGCTAGCATGTAATGTGAAAAAAATGAAACGTCAGATTTTTCATCAGAACAAAAAAGAAAAACGCATGGAGACAAGGAGCAACATGGCCACATGCAAGGTAAGTAGCTGTTTTACAGATGTGAATCTGATCCTTATCTCATGTATATTCCTAGTTTAATGAAGGTGCTTTTCATCAGATACATTTGTCCCCTTACTGTAGCAGTTATTCTGCCTTCTTAAACACCTTCTTTTGTTCTGCCTTCTTGTGTGTGTGTGTGTGTGTGTGTATATATATATATATATATATATATATATATATATATATATATATATATATATATATTTATAATGTGTGTATGTTTCTAAATAAGATTTGTGGAAATTCTATACATTTTAAATGAAGTCATGAAATGAATGCTCAGAAGAACTTTTGTTTATTAATTACAGAAATCTGTAATTCAGCTAAATAAATTCAAAGTAAAGTTTTATTACATGCATGAATGCATAAGACTCCATAATTAGGCGAAGCTGACAAAAAAGATTCACGATGTTATTGTACAGAGGATTTTTTTTTTTTATTTTGCAAAGAAAAAAAAGTAATTCTGAATAATGTTTCAAGAGAGGGTTTGACAATAAAAGTCGCTGGTGTATGAAGAAAAATATTGTATAATAGACGAAATGGATGAAGCAATCACCTGTAGAGGCTGCAGCACAGTGAGTACAATTGAATCGTTGCAATTCCTGTAAAGAGAGGCATAGGAGAAAGTCAGTATGGTGCAAAATCAAATGAAACCAAAAATAAACATAGCTCAAATAAAGGGTCTCATCTGATACGGACACAGAGAATTTGCAATACATGAAACATAGTCAGATATGCATCATGACAATGCCCTTCTACGTTTGGTGACAATAAAGGATGTTACCTTACAAGGTCTATGACTCTCTCTCTGGGAGCGTCACTGACGTTTTCCTCGTTGATGACTAGGATCTGATCACCAGCAAAAAGCTTACCATCAGATGGCCCGTCTGCAAGCCAACATACAGAATTTGTGTAATTTTTTTATTAGATAGCATGGCTATAGGTGATCATTTCTTCTCAATACCTGCTCATGAAGCCACCAATTGGATCACCTCTACCTTAATGGTATAGCAACTCAATTAGAATTGTAAATGATATTGATTTGGGTTATTGAGTGTACGTGCAATGCACCGTGCACCTGAGACATTCAAATACGAGTATATACAATAAAACAAGCAGTCACTTTTAGCGTAGATGAGATTGGGTGGCCTGGTGGAGCAGACGGCTGCTGTGTCCCAGTGGGCTGCAGACGTCTGGTCCCCAGGTCCTGCTAGAGACACGTGTCCTACCCGCAGAGACAGAGCGTACAATGACAGGCCGTTCGCTGCCGGCAATGAAGCCAAAGCCGTGGATCGGGTGGCGCTGGATGCAGACCTTTCGAGCTATGCCAGACGTCAGGCTACCACTGTCCATGCCATCCTGACACTCTTCTAACATTGCAGGACTGGGACAAAACAGCATAAGAGTTAACTCTTACTTAACAATGTCCCGGTGAGCCAGGCACTTGATTCTGTAATAGTTATAAAATTTGTTATATCTTGTTTTTTTGTCTTTATTATTAGCAATATATACTACCCTGATGGGTATGGATGCAAAATCCAAACATGCACAAGGATTCTAAAGGCATCGGTGTGCCCTGACCATGATATTAACATAAATATATAAATATTATAATGTAACACAGGAATCTACACAAACTGGTAGCTAATATTTTAGTAATTATAATTTTTAATTCAAACAAATTAAGTAAATTTGTACTGAACAGCAGGATAACATGAGCATGCTTGGGACAGGAATGTCATGGAAAAGATACACTTAAATTTGAAAACCACATCAGCTTTTTAAACACTTATCGTAATCTAAGAATAATCAGAATCATTGGAAATACTATTTGAATCTTTTTGATACACCACTTATAAAATGTCTCCTTGAGCTGATTAGGGCTAGGGTTAGTAATGACAGCCACAGCTAGGGAATGTTCTTATTAGCCACAATAATTTTATGCTTTATAATCTGGACATTTCATTGTGTGTGATCCACACACACATTCAGGTTTGCAGGAAAGCAAATCTGCTGGATACTCAATCATGACATGTTAAAGTCATCTGGGTGCAATCATTTTATGATAAAAGATAGTGGCCTCAGTGATATTCTTAGCAAATCATCTGGATTCCTTTCCTATAAGAGCTATTATATAAAGGATTTTAATCCTGTACACTTTCAAAAAGTGGTAGAGGCATGTCCCCAGTATCATTTACATTTACATTTACATTTTTTAAATTATATTTGTGTGTAAATATTTATAAGCAAAACTAATAAGTCCAACATGTTGCATTTTAACCTTTTCATATTGTGCCACTGATTTGACTTCCCAGGTTTGTGCTAATGTGGCTACCATGAAATGAAAGTTAGTAGTGTAGTTAGCAGTGTGTTAGCTAGCAGTACTAGCCTACAGTGTAAAGTTTGCTAGTGTTCTTGTTAAACACACAGCATAGATGGCTTCATAAAAATGTTAATGTGACTTGGAAGTGAATGAAAGCTATTAGTAGCAGTGACAATATTGCATGAGAGCATTCTGTCAATTTCTCATTTTCATAAAAATGTTAGCTTGTTCATTTGCTAAATAAAATGTTCAGATGAATCTCAACTAGAGCTAGATTTTAAGTCTTATATAGGGTTAGTTATACAATTCTTATACAAATAATCTAAAGCTGGTGTTGTGTGAACGGAGAGAATTTTTCTTTTGGCATCCTTTGCTTTATTAGGAATAATAATGAAGTTATTTGCAGTGCTAGTTTTCTGCCCACTCTTCAACATTGTGAGACTGTATAATTAGGCTCTTCTAGCCTATACTTTGCATTTGATGTTAACTGAGCAGCTCACCTGTCACATTCTTTTGGTTGTCCATCCTGGACCTGGGCCATGCCCTGAGAGGTGAGGACAGGATGGAGTAGTGTGTTTCTGCCACTGGATCTCTTTGTTTCGCATTCATTCACCTGCAGAGGATGAGAGCAAAGAAATGACAGTAAAAATGGTTACGTCAAGAGGTTTATTTCTGAAACACTGCTGTAGTTTAATGCATTAGTTGTAACAGAAAGTAATGGAATGTTTTAGGATGTGTCTAAGCAATGACATTTTCAGCAGCAGTCTACAGAAATCAGCCATTTAACACTTAAATACTGCTTTGAATAATGCTGTAATTTCACCACCGTGTTTTCATGTTTTTCTAATTTTGATTTATTTATTTTTTTATTTTTTTATGTATCAGATAAATGAACATAGGATGCATGTACTTTTGTCATCTCTGAGATATATATATATATATATATATATATATATATATATATATATATATATATATATATATATATATATATATATGATTTGTGGCCACCCATGACCCTGTCAACACTGACCCAGTCGTCTAGCCATTACAATTCAGCCCTTGTCAAAGTCACTTAGATCCTTTACGTTTAACCATTTTTCCTGTTTCCAAAACATATGACCTGTATGACCTGTCAACAACTACCTTTTTGTTGTTTTTATCTCTTTATAATATTTTATATTCAAACATGCTGCTGTATAAATCCTAGTCTGCAGTCTTCTAGCTTACTGATGCTGGCTCATGCTCATTAGACAAATCTAATAAAACAAATGAGGAACAGAGGCATCTAATCCATCCACTAAGAGTCTGTGAAGCTATTAGCCATGTCAACATGCTTCTTAAAATCAGACATTCTGTGCAAAAAGCAAGTTCTTAAGCCCCTGCTGATGATGTAAATATAATGAAGCAGTAGCAAACATTGCTATAGAAACAGTAAATTAGAAACTGAAAATACAAATATAAAAACTTAATCAGATTTAATATTCAGTAGGTGTGTATTGTAATTGCACAAATCTTTGCACATTTGTATATCATGTGACGTGAAAATGTGATAAAACAACTTGTGAAAAATGTATTTAATTGTTTAAAAATCACATTCGCATTTAAATGAAGGGTGGAAAAAAAGTTACAAAATAGTAATTTCATACTACATTTAAAATTGTGAAATTTAATGTGTTTTTGGCAATAAACACAATTTGTTACATGTGAAGTCATAGAGCATTTGCTGTCAAAATGCAAAATGGTTGCAAAAACAAAAGGTAATTAAAATGGCACAGTTAATTAGCAAAACCACTAAAAAAGAGGAGATCATTGAAAATATCTGTAGTTAAAGGAAACCTGTGTGTATGTGCATGTGTAGTGGTTTGGGTGGAGGTTGTTTGCAGACTAGGAGTTCCTGATAAAGGGGAGGAAGCAGCAGATTCGTGAAAACACAAATCGTTTCTTAATTTCTTTAATTGCACCATTTGAGCTTTCTTTCTTTGCTTCCCTTTGCTCCTCCATCTGAAGAATAAAAGAAAGGATGCAAAAAAAAAGGACAGTAAGAAACATACAGAATTTACCAAATGAGACTCACTAAAGAGCCACTTTACAGCAGCTTAAGTAAGTTCACTTATTGATGACTTGAGTAAAACATGCTGAAATGTTGTTTTAGTCTGATCAACAATCTACTAATCCCATTACATTTCAATTTTACAGCAGGGCTTATTCACTGTTTTGAATTCAATTATTTTATTTTTACCCATTGTTAATTTAATTAGTGCCTCTGTGCTTCATTTTATTGTATCATTTACTGTAGTCTTTGGAGCATCAACAAAGAATCCTCTCTTCCTTGCTTGATGCCTCTGTGAGGAATTTAATATTTGGTATATCTTTTAAGGATGGTGGATTTCAATTGATTTCTGAGCCACAGACTGCAAAAAAACGCAGAATTGCGGAATCAAGACATTATCAATTAGAGTTTTGGGATGCACATGATGATTTTGGTTGTGAGCAGAGACTCTAAGCATACAGAGGAAGGCTTACATAATATGAAAAAAAAGAAAAGAAAAACTTACACAAAGGTTTGAAATAAACAGTTCAGTCACAGGCCAATTATTGCAGTAAGAAACCACATCCCAAGGGCACTGGCAAGCCAGATTGTTGCCATGGTTACCACCACACAGGCTTGATAGGAAGTGAGGGATGATGAATTGACCGCTTCAAATGATGGCTTCAGTTTCCATTACAGACACAGAGATCAGTAAAGAGAGTCTTTAAGAAGTGTTTGCCCCATTGTACTTTGAAGAGATGAAACTCAATATCTCTGATTTTGTCTTACATCCCAAACCCTAAGGCTTCATATTCTTCGCCTGAGCAGAAGCGTTTTTATAAAACATGGTTAGCTGAATCTATGGAGACTGCAATGTGTGATTTTTTGTGTAGCACAGTGTCACTCTTTAGGTTTAAAAGATACTCAACATTATTTTCTCCTCCAGAATACAAATGCAGTCATGCATTTGGCAGTCAACTTTTTGCAAGCTGTTCAGTCTTCTCTAGACATAAAATTTGCACGGCCAGATGCTGTCCAATTTTTTGCGAGTCATTGACAGTCTGGGATTTTCTGTTTCGTGTGCCATGCAGTCAAATCGCATAGCTCCCTCAAAACATTACACATTTCTTCCAGCTTAACTAGATCCAACTTCTTTGCGAATTTCTCCATGTCACACCCACAATGATCAGCTTGAGAAACATCAGATTCAGTAACTGTGTACCTGAAAACCAACACAGAGACAGCTTGCATATCATTAGTCAATTGCTGTCAGTCAGAATTGTCTAGCTAATCTGCCGTATTTTACCCCAAACTACGGATCATTAGATCACAATTTCTATTGTAATACCATTTTAACAGGATTGGAGTAAGTCTGACTTGTACATTAATCTGACTTGAACATTTATTCAGATTCAGCTACTTAGAGACTGTCATAGCTAAGTAAAAGTTCCCCGGGCGACATGATATTTTAAATACCTTTAATTTAATAAGCACACGAGGGAGTGAGTCTACTGGATCTCGCGTTATTATGACTGAGGGATTCACTTACACATTTTTGCATTAGTCTCAGCGCATACATAAATCTTTCCAGTTTGCAGACTGTATCATAGATGTGTGCATGAACACTCATCTCTACACTATAAAAAGAACATATTGAAAAAAGATATTCAACTAAAAGTTGTACAGGCGGAGTTACAGTAAAAAACATGCTTGCCTTCCAATGTCCAGGTAAGCAAATTACATGGTTGGACGTTAATGCAACATTACCGTTTAATGCATTAATATTAGTTATTCATTCATGGTTATGAATATGATGCTAGGTTATGGTTTGCAATTAAACTTCAAATTATAATTTTTCTACTAGTGGCACAGATTCCAAACAGATACGATGTTTAAAACCTGACGCTAGGAATAAATATACATTTGTCCAAAAGTCATTAAACTTGCTGTTTCTGCTTTCTGCTTTTTATTATTTTTTTTGTTTTTTTTAACAAGCCACAGCACCACTTCACTAATCAGACCAGACAGAGTAAATGAAATGCAGTAAAAATCTATGAACGTCTGTGAGAACTCTTTCCTTAATGAGCTGCCTCCAGGTAAACAATTTACATAAATACATGTGATGTGATTGTTTGCAACAAGCAGAGAAGCTGCAATAGGTCATGTTTAAAAAACTGAAAATGCAAAGCAAACCTACATTGATTATTCCTGTTAAAGTGCTCGGTTTGCATGGTTGCGTCCCGAATTTGCAGTCCAGATGCAGACCAACTGCATCTGGACTGCAAATTCGGGACGCAACCATGCTATATACAGTAGTACTGTGTAATAAGACTAAAATACAATAAAATAAGATGCTATGTCAAATTTTCTAAAAATTTTAGACTTGATTTCTATCTGGTTATGTATATTCTTTTAAACAGTGACATTTCAGCCATACATGCTAGCACTCGTATTTTGATGAAAACATTTTTTGTTAGTCAGATAGCAGTATTACATGTTAATATGCAAATCATTTTATTCCATTTAGTCACCAGCATCATGTGATGTTATGCAAGGGATGGTTGGCACATCAAAGAGTTTGTAAGAGCCATGTGTTATGACTACATAATACAGTATGACATCAATAGAGAGATTATTGACTTGCAGTACGTTTCGTTTGGAGAGTTGTCCACTTTTATGCCTATGTAATATGATGTAATTATGGTTATATGATGCTCTTTGAGCAATTAGATGCAAAAATATCACATGTAGACTTCTCAAAGTACTTCTTCATTTTTTTTTTATTTTAATTCTATATTCTCAACTCAAACATAAGGCAAACTATGTTATGGAGATGCTTGTGTGTGTGTGTGTGTGTACAAACAAAAGACCTTCAAAACTGATTGCAACTTTAAAAAGTCTTCATTCATTTTATTGCTTTATCTCCATGACTCCTACAGCAGAAGTTTAGAAACCATCTTATTGTTGGCATTTGACTCTTGGCTAAGTAGAAATAAATGCATTCGATTTTTATCTGTCCTTGCAGTAGGTGGTTTTATAATACATCTGTACAAGGGACAAACAAAAGCCGATAGGGCCAAATATCAAACCCCATGCGTGGATCCTGATAGAAGATGGCAGTCATTCACCTTCTTCACTATACTGCATAAATTGCTCCCCTGCTAATGCCAGATGGTGTCCATTTAGCCTGAGCCATTAACTGAGTCCTCACTTGCGAGAGATGGCAGCTTAACGCCAGTGATTGATGTTTTCCACAGAGGGGGTTTAGTCAGAATAGAAGTTGCACAGTTCATAGTGATGTTTGCCAGGACAATAATGCCAGGGCTGGATGACTCGTTACTTGACATAAACATGATTTGAAAAAGTAATATTTCCATAAACACTTGTATGCCATGAAAGCAGTCAAGAGGAAACAGACGGAACAACGCTTGACACGATGTTCATTTAATGTGAAATCGAGGTTATGGCTTATGGCTTTAACTTTGCTGCTACTGTTTCAACCACAATAACAACAGGTAAGGAAACTACATACATACATCAGCTGAAGCCAAAATAGAGACACAGAAACCTGCTTTAATCAGAGAAAATGGCCAATATTCTATAAAAGATGCATTATAAAAAGATGACGTGTAAAGTGCGCTCTGGATACTGGAACTTCAGCCATGCATTTGTTGGCATAACAATTATGAAATATTCCTACTGTTGGACCCAGTATGTGAATTTGCACCACCAGCATTGATACTAGAAAACAGCTGATTCTTCTGAAGTCTTCTGAATTTTACTTAATTATTTAGGGTTATAAAGGGCACATTCCTCCCTGTTTGATCCTGAACTTGGGTTACTCATTAACTTAATTGTATATGCTTAGAGTATTATTTATTTATGCCATTCTCTGTTCCTTGCTATTAAATGTACTTTACACATTTTATATTTGCATAATAAGTAAACTAAACGCACTCTTTTGGATTGTTTAGGCTCAAATTAAGATTCATATATGCGATTTAATGTTTATTTAGAAGAGGCTTAAATTGCTTTCGTATTTAGATAAGTATTTACAAACATTTGACTAATCTAAGTTCAATTTTCAAGTTCAAACTGTTTAAAAATAATTTACTTATCTTTCAAGAATTGTTCACATCTTTGTGTGAAATTTGTTTTGCATCTCGTTATTGTTGTCTTATGTTAATAAAATGTTAAAAATAATGTAAAGGAATGTTAATAAAACTATATATAATCATCATTCTCTTTCCTACAGACAATGAGAAACTCATTCATGTATTCTTTACAGACTTGACTAATATAATAGGCTTTTGTCTGGCTACCAAAAAAGCTCTACTTAAACACTCATAAAGAGTTCAAAATGCAGCTGCACACATGCTTCTTCACACCACAATAAGAAATCACATTACTCCAACAGTCTGCCTGTATCATTTATCATTTTAAAATTGATTTTAAGATTGTCTTGGCTTTGTATTGGCTTTCGATTGTATTAACTTTACAATGTCTTTATGGTACTACCATAACTTTCTTTTGTAACACGATAAAGAAATGTGCTATAGAAAGATCACATAGGTCATGCAATTTGTATGTTGTAACAAAAACATTGAGTTGTTAGTTAGTTACTATGATCCCCAACTATGAAACTATCTGTGACAACCTTTTTCTAAGGATTTTCTATGATTATTTATTATTTTTACTTTATTAGTTATTTTTAACTTTATCTCATTTCTTTTGTATATATATATATATATATATATATATATATATATATATATATATATATATATATATATATATATATATATATATATATATACACACACACATACACTGTATATTTGTATTAATTTTTCTATGGAAAGCACTTTACAAACCTTTTTACTTACTCACTCACTCACTCACTCACTCACTCACTCACTCACAACAACACTTAACAAATCTAATATTGTCTATTCTCCTGTAACCGTATTTAGGTAAAACTATTTTACCATGTATACATAGATAATAGATTATTACAGAGAGAGAGGCATTTCACATATGGAGGGAGAATACCATTTTTCTAAAGCAAGAAACCCAGTTAAGACAACTCCAAACCTACCAACGCAACGGTGCCACCTACATCATCTGGAGCAGTTCAGAATGTCTAATAACATGACAAAAACTTAAAAATGTTAATAAAATACAACATACTCACCAAAGTAAGACTTATCATAATTTGCACTGCTCCTCAGAGGCTGTAAGCCAGTGCTACCGCTCGTGTTCACTGGTCTGGAAATGGCGAACAAACCCTTTCTCGTGCTGAGACAAGCTAGCTAGCTTCGGGGAAAATTTATTTTAAAGTATGTCGGAGACCAAATCAATTTCTCTTCCTCCGTAGGCATAAAACTCCGATGTTATAATGTATGCAGCGTGCTACTGATGTGTTTTGCCAGTCGAACTTGGCTGTAACAGTTTCCCTCTGACCAACCAATCAGACGATGGAAAAATTCTTACCCCCTGTGAGGCTAATTGGAAATCTGATGGGTAGAGAAATAGGAGACGATGGTAAAAAGGCCAGCACTACTGACTTTGAAGGCTCTGGGCAGATTAGATTGACATGGCAGCACATAGAGGCTGAAATCTGGTTAGACAAAAAAATCTAACATCCACATCCACATACTGGAAGCAATATTAAGAGAATAAACTGTTAGGAATAAATACAATTTCCTGGAACAAATATTAGAATTTAGGTTGTAAATGTCAGTGCTTCTGATAGTGTTTAGACCAGCAGAAAAGGCTTTGCTGGCCCTGACAGCCACCACTGTGATATGGGTTTACAGAGTTCTCAGTTGATATACCACTTTTGTACAAATTAATCTTAAAGCTTAAATTGCACTTTTAATTATGATTTTGTACAAATTACACAAGTTGTGTTTACCAACACTGCAACCAAAAAAACTGAAACATGTTCTAATCTTCAGAAGACGCTACATAGTTACTTAATGCCTCAGGCTCATGACTGTGTAGCAATGCACAGGTCTAACCACATCGTTAAAGTTCGCCGATGACATGACTCTGGTGGGTCTCATCAGCAAGAACGACGAATCAGCATACAGAGAGGAGGTGCATCAGTTAACAGCCTGATGTAGAGCCAACAACCTCTTTCTGAACATTGACAAAACTAAAGAGATGGTTGTTGACTTCATGAGAGCACAGAGTGGCCATTATCCACTGTTCACTGTTCTATGGATCCTCAGTGGAGATCGTCAAGAGCACCAAATTCCTTGGTGTTCATCTGGCACCAGCTCCATCACCAAGGAAGCCCAGCAGAGTCTCTACTTTCCGAGAAGGATGAGGAAAGCCCATCTCCCTCCCCCCAAAAAAACTCTACAGAGGATAGTGAGGACAGCTGACATCTCTCCCCTTTTTACACCTTACGTTGCATTCGCAAAGTCAACAGCAATGTGGACGACCCCACACACCCCTTGCACACACTTTTCACTACCATCAGGGAAGAGTTTCAGAAGCATTTGGGGCCTCACATCCAGATTATAATAGTTTTTTTAATTTAAACAATCCGGCTCCTCAACAACACAGAATTTAACTGAAACACACACACACACACACACACACACACACACACACACACACACACACACACACACACACACACACTCAACTGTGTGTACTGAACTGCTACTAATAATAATTATTAGTACACAACTGTTTACATGCTGTTTTTGTACATCCATTTGACTGCTGCTATTGCTGTTTTGCACAACCTTCTATTTTTACACTTTGTGTTTTTTTTTTTTTACAAGTACACTCCTGTATCTAGTTTTGTCTTGCACACTGCACAATATAATATACAGTTGGTTTACTGGCAGCACTATTTTGTGTATTTGTCCTATACTGTCTTGTGTTGTCTTTTGCACTGTCTTGTCTTGCACTGTTTGCACCAGGTTGCTCACGATATACTTTATGTGGCGAGGACACTTACTAGTCCTTAGCTCTGTGTTTTCTCTGTTGTTTATGTAGCACTCATTTCACTGTGTACTGCGTCAGCTATAAATGGTTGAAATGACAATAAAAGCTTCTTTAATTGAAATACACAATATGGACAAAAGTTTGTGGACTACTGACCATAAGACTAGGTATGTGCTTTTTGAGTATCCTATTCCCTTTTTGGTTCCTTTTTGCTGTTTTAATTGATTTTGGAGTTTGCTTGTGAAGATTTGTGCTCATTCAGCCACAAGGGCATTAGTAAAGTCAGGTACTGATGTAAGGTATTGAGGCCTGGAGTGCAGTCAGCTCCATTTCATCCCAAAGGTGTTTAGCAGGGTTGAGGTCAGAGCTTTATAGCAGGCCTCACAAGATCCACTCCAACTCATGTAAAGCATATCTTCATGAAGCTGGCTATTGCACAGAGGCATGTGCATGCTGGAACAGGTTTGGGTCTCTTAGTTCAAGTGAAAGAAAAAAATATTGCTACTGCACCCAAAGACAATACAATTTTGTGCCTTTAACTTTGTGCTAATAGTTTGGAGAAGAATCACATATGACAGGGTTTTGTATAGTGTTGGTACAAACTTAGAAGCCTAGATAATAACAAAATAATCTAATAACCAAGTCTACATTTAGCATAATAAAAACAAAACTGAATAAAATGTTCATATCCTTTTAAATTGCAGTCATCACACATGGTTATGTATAAAAGACAGAAACTATAATTTTCTAGTGTCTTTGCTAGCACATTACTAACAATTGATGTTTCAGCCAAATGTTTCTCTCTGTGAAACCATGCAATAGAGAATTTACACTTGCATTTACCACATACACTACAAAACATTCCTCAATAGGAACAATGGAGTTTCTGGTAATTTGGGACTGTACTGTAAAGACCTCCATGTTTCCTAATAGTGTTTCCTTCACGATATTCTCCCTTTCTGATTCATGCTTAAGAGTTCATTTCTTCAGGGAAATAGAAAGTATTTGAAAGCAACCTTAGAATGTCTACAGGGCACGGATGATGCTCGTGGAGACATGCTGGCAAATTCATGTCAGACAGATTCAAAACTCACTGCTTTATTCCCCCAGGTGCAGTGCTAAAGAAACATGTGATGTGGATGAAAGTCTCTCGCCTTGGAAAAAATGTAATATTGATTGGGAAAAACTGTATTAAGGTGTTATTTATAGAGCCCAGTTACTTTTTATAACTCCATATACTCTGTAAACTACACAGAACACATTTTTCTTTTTTTTCTTTTTTTGTTTTAAAAACAATTTTGTAAATTAATTTTGAATAATGATGTAAGTAATAATGAATACTAATTAAATAATGCAAAAAGATAGATAATGTAGTACTAACACAGTCAGCTAATTAAATATGCACTGCTATTTCCTCAGTAAAGTAGCAGGTAAATAAACACTTATTGTGACCCAAATAAGGTTTAGTGTGGGACTAAGTGCAAGGTTAGCAATAAAGTTGACTCTATAAAAACAGTTAGTTTAACAATTTAACCATCTTTAATTATGACTATGGAAATGGTTTGCCACTTCAGCACCAAAAACAGTTCAAGTATGCCTAGCACGGTTAATAAGAATGTGTGGGCATTGTGAATGCAGAGCTACCGCTTTAAGAGCTACTGCCCAGATGATTTAGGGAAGAAGTTATAGTAATGCACAAAAAGAGATCATTTTTATAGGTGTGGTTTTAGAAAAGAGACTGGCTTGAGTATTTAGCTGAGGCAGATGCACCTTTATGTTGCCCATGGAGAATCTTTAGTGCTATACAAATTGGACAAGAGATTGGACTCGACCCCAACTTTGACAACCAAAGGCTGCCATGACTGGAAGCATGCCATGGAATTTAACTTGATACTTGAACTTGAACATTTAACTTGATATAATATGTGGAGAGAGAAATTTAACTAAATAGAAAAAGATACATAATTATTTTTTATATGTGCCACATTTAAGCTTTGATTAGGTTCATTAAATTGTTATAATAATAATAATAATAATAATAATAATAATAATAATAATATTATTATTATTATTATTATTATTATTATATTATTATTATTTCTGTTCTTATTGTAGCATCCCCAGTGAAAAACAGGCCCCCTATCAATCTGTTTGCTCTTGTGCTGACCCTGTAATTAAAGCAAGATGAGATTCAAATTATTGATGCCTACAGGTGATTTTTTCATACATAATACAAAATAAAAGCTTAACAGAATCTGCAAACAGCACAAGCACCTATAACAGGACAACAGACACAGTAAAGGACAGTGCAGTGCAGATTAGAACACAGTTCTTATGTGGATCAAATGGATAATGTAGCAGGTTGTGCAAAATAAACCCTAAAAGATTTAGCAATATTTAGCAAACAAAATGCTGTAAAATGAAACATAACATACTGGGACTCATACTCTATATTTATTTTCTATGTTAAATATAGTACAGCAGCAAGTATTTTGTGTACAGTTTTAGCAGAAATGTCATGAAATGAGATGTGCAACATTTGCAAAGGGAGTGGAATGTTTTTCAGAGTAAGTGTGTGTTGAGGATACTGATGACTTGAAAGAAGAAACTGTTACACATTCTGGGAGATCAAATGCTTCACTAAGTTTTGCCAAGTGGCATGACAGTAAATAGTTTGTGTGAGTTGTGTGAGGTGTGGTGCAAACGCTTGATATAATGTGCAAGTATTGATATATAATTTTGACAGCATATACAGTACTTTATTCTTTAATTTCTAATAGTGGTCCTTTTAAAGAAATGGTGAGAATCAAAGAATTTTATAAAACATCTCTATAAGTTGTTTTAAACACTGTATTGTTCATTTTACTTTAGCCAAAATATTTTTTTTTATTTGGATTCCATGATCAAGTTTAAATTGATAAAGTTTATGCAAATAAAGTTCATGCAAAAGCTGATTAAAACAAACAAACAAGCAAAGGAAGATGAATGACCAAATTAATGTGTGACGTGAACAATTAACTAACACAACTAACTGAGGCAAATAAATAGGTTTGTATGATTTACACAAAAAATTATATACACAGTGTGGATCTTAAAAAGGTGCAAAAACTGGAGCATTCTTTGCAGTGCTACATTTATTTTAAGTGTTTGCACATAAAATGAAGAGATGTTACTGGTGAAAAAAAATGACCTACTTTAAAAGTTGGGGTAAAAGTAAAAAAAGTAAAAATTGTGCAAGAAGATACCTCAGGTTTAATTCTAACTTAGTAACTAACAATACATTTTATACAGAGAGCAGTTTGGACTTTATTTCTAGACAGATTGTGGAATATCTAATAATCTAGTTCTGAAAGAAAAGAAGGTAATTAGGGGGAGGCATCCAGCAGCAATAAGAGACTTCAGTGAAAGCCAAACGTGGCATGCTTTAAATGATCAAGTGCTGCTGACAAAAAGGAAAATTACACTATCTGTATATTACATCTATGCTGAGCTTAGAATAATAAAAAGCAAGTGGCAACCAATCAGGGCAAGCAAGCAAGGCCTTATCTGCTGGCCTAAGCTTAATCAGAAATACTGGCTTACATTTTAATAGATTTTTGTCCACAAATAACTTTAAAATTATTCCTTGTAGTCTATTCTCTTCATTTAATAACAATTATCTCGGATGTTTTATGTCTAGGAGCAGTGCGGTGTCTGAGTTTCTAGCCAATCAAATTTCAGCTGTCATATAATGCATTCCCGCACTGCAGTTTTTTTTTTTTTTATGTTGCTTTCAGCTGTTGCTTTAAACAATCAGACTGGTCATTCTAAGGCCCGCAAGTGTCAGAACCCATCAGCATTTTCAAGTCCTTTGATTAGATGGTCAGAGAGTCAGAGCTATCATATTGCATCTGCTGCAAACTGCAAAAGCTCAAAAATATTCATGTGGATTCAATAGAATTTTACAATGGCTGACAGAGGAAAATAAATTTATTTGGTCACCGAAACACTTGCAAAGACATATAAAAGTTGGACTTTTCAAGAAAAGTTGGACATCATGAGGATAAACAGCTAAATCAGCTAAAACAGTTTTCATGTGGAAAATTCCACAAGAAAATTGTGCATGGAAAAAATGACGTCATTCCATGAGATTAATGTTGTTGCTTTTGCTAGAGATAATGTGTGTGGGCGGTGCAACTGTGGCTGCGGTGAAAGGAGACTTGTTAAATTGCATTCATTGGGTTTCTTGCTTTTTAATGCCATTCATTCTCACTGCATGAGATCATTCACTTGTCTTTGATGCAGCACTCTGTTATACTGCTTTTCTGTATAATATTGATGGTTTCTATAGCCTTGGCATCATAATGATGGTATTGAGATGTGGCTCGACTCTGGATCGTGAATCGAGGTAGGACACCACGGAAAACTAGATAAGAAATGCGTGGCACACCACTGTCAAAAGCATATAGTCCAAAAAAAATCTTTTTTTTTTATATTTACAGCATGTATAAAAAATATTTTTACCAATTTTTTTAATTCATCTATTCACATTAACGGATTACTGAACTGCCCCTGCACTTATATCAAATTACAGGAACATGCTGAGATAATTACTGTGATCAAGGTTGCAGACTGGTGGACAAGATGAACTGGTAACCCATGAAGTCATTCTTAAAGGCAAAGTTGAGCAGAACTGTACATTCCAGCAAACAAACAAACTAATATCATACAATGATTCATTAATTGATTTTTGATTGGCTACTTAGTGACAGCTGTATTATATCGTTGAAAAAGCTGAAAACAGCTAGTTAGATCCATTTGCTAACAGCAGATTGTTTACACTTTAATGGGGTGTTAATGCATTCTGGAATGTTTTACATACATAACATGAAAGTCTACCTTGTGAAAGTGGCAATGTGCTCAATTAACTCTCAATAATAAACTCTTTAAATAAATATTTTTATGTAATCATCACTGTTGTTAATTGAATGCCATTCATTTCAAAACAATTATTTAATTTCATTTCCATATCAATTTGAAAAAGAAAAAAGCATTGTTGGCCAAAGGAGGAGAAGGAGAGGGGGGAGACGTCTACAGAGACAGCAGGGAAATGAGCCGTGTTGGAGAGTGGATGTTAGGGTTGGTACTTTAAATGATGGTACTATGACTTGTAAAAGGAGAGACTTAGCTGATATAATGGAGGGGAGAAAGGTAGATATGTTGTGTGTTCAGGAGACCAAGTGGAAAGGGAGTAAGGCCAGGAGCATTAGAGGGTGTGTTAAACTGTTCTATCATGGTGTGGATGGAAAGAGAAATGGTGTAGGGATGATCCTGAAGGAAGAGTAAGTAAGAGTATAGTGAAGGTGAAGAGAGTTTCTGATAGGGTGATGAATGTGACGCTGGAAGATAAAGGGGTGATGATAAATGTCATCAGTGCCTATACTTCACACAAGTGGGCTGTGAGATGGAGGAGAAAAAAAAAACCTCTGGAGTGAGTTAGATAAAGTGGTGGAGAGTGTATCTAGGAAAGAAAGAGTGGTGATTGGGGCAGACTTCAATGGGCATTTTGGTGAAGGGAACAGAGGTGCTGGGTAGGTGTGGACTTAAGGAGAGGAATGTGAAAGGGCAGATGGAAAGGATGAAAATAACAGTGATGAATACGTATTTTAAGAAGATGGAGGAGCATAGGGGGACCGGCAGAAGGTGCACACATGTGGACTTTTTTTTATAGGAGGAGATGCAACCTGAAAGAGATTGGAGACTGTAAGGTGTAGGCAGGGGACAGTGTAGCTAGACAGCATCGGATAGTGGTTTGTACGATGTTTTGGACGTGAAGAAGAGGACGAGAGTGACAACTGAGAAAAGAATAAGATGGTGGAAACTGAAGCAGGAAGACTGTAGTGTGCGATTCAGAGAAGTAGTCAGACAGGGGGTCAGTGGTGGTGAAGAGGTGCTGGATGTTTGGGCAACTACTGCAGAAGTGATAAGGGAGACAGCTAGAAAGGTATTGGTGTGACATCTGGAAAAGAGAAAGGAAGACAAAGAGAAGTGGTGGTGGAATGAGGAAGTGCAGGAAAGCAAAAGGAGAAAGAAGTTGACGTAACAGATTTTGGATTGGCAGAGAGATGGGAAAAGTAGGCAGGAGTACAAGGAGATGTGGCAGCAGGTGAAGGGGGATGTGTCAAAAGCTAAGGAAAAGATATATGAGGAGCTGTATGAGAAGTTAGACACTAAGGAAGGAGAAAATAAATTGTACCAATTGGCCAGGCAGAGGGACTGAGCTGGGAAGGATGTGCTGCAAGTTAGAGCAATAAAGGATGGAGATTCTAAATGAGGAGAGTGTGTTGAGAAGGTGGAGGGAATATTTTTAGAAGCTGAAGAATGAAGAAATAAGAGAAACGGGAGGGTGGATGATGTGGAGATGGTGACGCAGGAAGTGCATAGGATTAGTTAAAAGGAAGTGAGAGAAGCTATTAAGAGGATGAAGAGTGGAAAGTCGGTTGGCTCAGATGACATACTAGTAGAAGCATGGAGATGTTACTGGAGATGGCACTAGAGTTTTAAACAAGATTGTTCAACAAAATTTTGGAAGGTGTGAGGATGCCTGGGAAATAGAGAAGGAATTTGCTGGTACCTATTTAAGAATAAGGGAGATGTGCAGTCCTGCAGTTACTACTGGGTAAAAAAAAAAAATTGATCAGTCACACCATGAAGTTATGGGAAAGAGTAGTGGAAGCCAGGCTGAGGGAAGAAGTGACCATCTGTGAGCAACAGTATGGTTTCATGCCGAAGAAGAACACTACTTATGCAATATTTGCTTTAAGAATGTTGATGGAAAAGTATAGAGAAGGTCAAAAGGAGTTGCATTGTGTGTTTGTGGATTTAGAGAAAGTGTACAACAGGGTGCTGAGAGAGGAGTTGTGGTATTGTATAAGGAAGTCAGGTGTGTCAGAGAAGTATGTGAGGGTGATGCAGGACATGCATGAGGACAGTGTGACAGCAGTGAAGTGTGCAGTAGGAACGACAGACTTGGTCAAGGTAGAGGTTGGACTGCATCAAAGATCAGCTCTGAGCCCTTTCCTGTTTGCAGTGGTGATGGACAGGTTGACGTACAAGGTCAAACAGGAGTCTCAATAGACTATAATTTTTGCAGATGATATTGTGATTTGTGGCGAGAGTAGGGAGTAGGTTAAAACGAGCATGGAGAGGTGGAGGTACATGCTGGAGAGAAGGGGAATGAAAGTCAGTAGGAGTAAGACAGAGTACATGTGTGTGAATGAGAGGGAGGGCAGTGGAGTGGTGCGGTTACAGGGAGAAGAGGTGGAGAAGGTGGAGGAGTTCAGGTACCTGGGGTCAACAGTGCAAAGTAATGGAGAGTGTGTTAGAGAAGTGAAGAAAAGAGTGCAGGCAGGGTGGAGTGGGTGGAGAAGATGGCAGGAGTGATTTGAGATAGAAGAGTATCTGCAAAAGTAAAAGGGAAGGGTTATTGGACTGTGGTGGACCTGCTATGTTGTATGGTTCTGAGACAGTGGCATTGACTAAAAGACAGTGGAGTGGAGTTGAAGATGCTGAGATTTTTATTGGGAGTGATGAGGATAGACAGGATTAGAAACGAGTTTATTAGAGGAACTATGCATGTAGGACGTTTTGGAGACAAGGTGAGAGAGGCTAGATTGAGATCATTTGGACATGTGCAATAAAGAGACATGGGGTTTATCAGTAAAAGAATACTGAGGATAGAGCCACCAGGCAGGAATAAAAGAGGGAGGCCAAGGAGGGGTTTTATGGATGTGGTGAGGGAAGACATTCAGGAAGTTGGTTTGAAAGAGGCAGATGTAGAGGACAGGGTAGTATGGAGACAGATGATTCACTGTGGTGGGAGCAGTTGAAAGAGGAAGAAGAAATTAGCACTTTAATTTAACTTTATTTATAATGCTTAAAAAGTCAGATTCCATGTTTGAATTTTATTTTCCAATATCACTAATTGATATTACCATTTTCATATTTCCTGCCAAGTCTCTGCTACTGTGACTCATCCAGACATTTTTAATGATTACATTTCCCCATGACCTTGCTAAACATCTTAATATAGTGTAACAACCTATAGCTGTCTTACTATGATTCTGCCAGGCTGTAGTTCCACCTCCATCCTCTAGTGGCTAAATTATTAACTTTCTCAAATTTAAGCGAGGTAGTGTAGTAGAGGGAGAGAGGTTGTTTGGTTTGAAGGAAGCATGGACTTCTTTTATGTCCTCCAACACTTTGGAGTACGGATTAAAAAACATTTGTGTTTCTAGCTCAAACAATGTAAATGCTTTTATCTGTTTAGTTTGTTTTTGTATTTCTTTTAATTGACTTTATGCATGAATTATAATTTGTTTCATATGCTTGCTTTATGTGGTATGTGCTTGTTAACATTCTTGCTACTAATACACCAACTGTATCAATGGGATGCTTTACTAAGAGACCTTAGCTACACATCCTATTGTGAACACTTTGGGAATTAACACTTGAGAACTGAATCGGTTTGGGAGCACACATTGGATGGTGTTTGTTGGGGGTCAGCATCAGCGATAAGTATAATAGACATTTATCGGAGGACATTTTGTGTTTTTTTATTGGACAGTAACACAATTTTGCCATGTTGCCTGCTGTTATAATTGCATTCATACAAGTTTTTGAACCTGCTGGATTCCTTTGCTGTTAATTGTACATGCCATTTTTCACACTTCAAAAATAATGTTATAGACTGCATCTGTTTGTTTATGTGGACTTTGTTCATAAAGTTACAATATTATTTAAGGTATACGTATTAAAAATGGTTGGTGGGCCCCTCCCTCATTATATTTTGTAACAGCTCCCTTTTTGAGAGAAAAGGGATGACTACATTAGTGACCCAGTATTATTTTGAACCTATACTATTAACTCTCTGGGGTTGACCGGCCGGCGGTTTTATTGTTTTTTTGTGGCATTTTTTCCTCATAACACAGAAAAAGAAAATCTGTCTTTTTTGATCATACAGATAAGAGCAATAAATCATTTAAATCTGTAAGTAATCTACTTTAATCTACAAAATGTGTACACCCTCATAACAACAACAAATTGCAGTGCTTTTGTAAAATAAAGAAAACAGAGAGGGTGCGCTCTCTGCTGTCTCTCTTCACAGACACATAAGTAAAAAAAACAAATTACATCGAAAAAAACAAATATTCTCTGATGATGAAGTCTGTATGAAAGTTAGTTCAGTTTGTACCATAATTACTTTAAAACATTTACAAGAATATTTTATCTTCATGCACTGCAATGTTGAGTTTGGTTTATTATTATTTGGTGGAAAAAACTATTGCATCATTTACATTTACATTTACATTTGTGGCATTTAGCAGATGCCCTTTTCCAGAGTGATGTACAAAAATGCTTTTAGTCTTTAGCAATGAATACATCTACACCGGTACACTAGATTACAACTTAAGATGTGTTTTTATTATTATTTTTTTTGTTTCAGGAGGAGGAGGAGGAAGGTCTTCACCCATTACTTGAAGATAGACAGGGACTCTGCTATTTGGACATCTAGGTGAAGTTAATTTCACCACCTCTGTGCCAGAATAGAGAAGAGCCTTGATGTATACTTACCTCTTATCCTGAGAAAAGGTGGTACCAGTCAAGCAGTACTGGAGGATCTGGTGCAGTGCGATATGTAATGAGGTTCTGAGGTAAGATGGTGCTGGTCCATTTTTGGCCTTGTAGGCAAGCATCAGTGTTTTGAATCTGATACATGCAGCTACTGGAAGCCAGTGGAGGGAGCACAGCAGTGGGCTGGTTGAACACAAATCACTCAGCTGCATCTTGGATCATTTGCAGTGGATGAATATCGTTCAGAGGTAGACCTGCCAGCAGAGAGCTGCAGTAGTCTAGTCTTGAAATGAATGAACAAGCACCTGGGCAGCCTATGTGGAAAAAATGGTTGAATCCTTCAGATTTTGTAGAGAAGAAATCAACAAGAATGAGTCACATTAGCAACATGTGAGGAGAAGGACAGTTGATTGTCCATGGTCACCCAAAGTTGCGAGCAGAAATTGAAGGGAAGAGCAAGAAGTTATGAAGAGTTATTTTGAGATCTTGACCTGTAAAAGAATCACCTGGGATGACCATCAATTTTTGCTGGGATTGAGTTTTAGTTGATGAGCGCTCATCTATGAAGATATGTCCACCAAGCATGCCGAGATCCGAGCGGAAGCTGTGGCATCTGAGGGAGGGGGGGAAAAAAAGAAGAGTTTAATGTGGACCCCCTCCATGTTACCCGGTATGAGCGACCTTCCAGGTAAGAAGCAAACCATTTTCATGGTGCTCCACAGATACCGATGCTCCTGAGGGTAGACAAGATAGTTTTTAGGTTGACTGTGTCGAATGCTGCTAAAAGGTCAAGGAGCATGAGTACAGATGACCGTTTGGCTGATCAAGCAGCATCGCCAGATGTTAAGGACCCGTTGATGATCGTGGAGATGAATGGCAGGAGGTCATGTGAGATGGTCGGGAGCGTTGTTGAAGGGATTGTATCCAGAGGGCAGGTGGTGGGATTGCAAGTTCGGATGACTTGCGGTATCTCATCTGCTATGGTTGAAAAGCTGGACAATGAAGGAGTAGAGGATTCCTGACTGTGTTGTGTAGTGATTGTTGGGGAGGCAGTAAAGGTCTGGCAGATTTCCTTAATCATCTTATCATAGAAAAAGGGAAAGTCTTCAGCAGTCAGGAAGAATGAAGCAGGTGGAGCAGGGGGGTTAAGTAGTGAAGAGAAGATGTTGTGGAGCTTACAAGGATCTTGTGCAGATGGCTCAAGCTTTTCCTTGTAGAAGGCAGTCTTAGCAGAAGTCACAGCCGAAGAAAATGTAATCAGGAGTGCACGGTAAGATGTAAAGTCTGCATCAAGTTGCGATTTTTTTCCACTTCCCCTCTGCTGATCTTCATCGCAGCTTGCTGTGCAAGACTTCTGACAGCCAGGGGGTGGGAAAAAAAGTATTTTTGGGTTTAGTGGTCGGGGGCAGAGGAGGTCCATGGTTGAGGAGAAAGAGGAGAGGAAAGAGTCAATGGCAAAAGGTAGAAAGGAAAACGTGTCAAAAGGTTAGGACAGAAAAGAGAGATGTTGAAAATGGTTTTGAGGTAGGATAGGAAGAGTGATTGTAGGGAACCAGGTCATGATCAGAAGTTTTGAATGGGTTAGCGGTTGCGTCTGTAGCTGGGGTAGGGCGAGTGAAAACCAGGTCTAGGAAATGTACTTTCTTGTGTGTGGGAGGGCAGCTGTGATATGTCAAGGAGAAGGTATTTAAAAAAAAGGCAGGAGGCAAGATGACTGAAGTTTGTCAGATGGGAGGATGAAGTCACCAAGAACTGTCAGAGGGGTCCTATCAGAAGGGAACATATTGAGGAGTGTGTCCATCTCTTCTAGGATGTCTCCAAGGGGACCACTAGGGCAGTATATGACAATGATGAAGAGGTTGATTGGAGAGGTAAGTGAAACTGCATGGAATTTAAAAGAAGACATGGTTAGATGAGACAAAAGAGGAGGTGTGAAACACTAGCTCTGTGATGACAGTAAAACTGTACCACCACCTCTACCGGTTTCTCTTGGCGACTGAGAAAGCATAGGCAGAAGACAGAGCAGCTGGTGTAGCTGTGTTCTGTGGGGATATTCAGGTCTCTGTGAGTGCCAGAAAGTCAAAGGCATAGTGGGAAGCTAAGGCTGTAATAAAGTCAGCGTTCCTTACAGCAGATTGGCAATTCCAGAGCCTGCCTACTACCGCTGTTTGCGATTGAGACAACAGAGGAGGGTAGATGAGGTTACTGGCAATGTGACCTCTGTTCTGTGGATGAGAATGTCTGTGTCTATAAGAGGTGACTACAGAGATAGGTTTAAGACACATGACTGATCTGCCAATTTGAGACCAATGGATGAATTTTAAAGAACAGAAAAGAACAATATATGCACTAATAAATAAACACTAAGCATTACTGGCCTTAGGAGGGTTACCTTCAACATAAAACAAAGGTAGCACCTTCAATATAAATGAGTAAGCCCTGCCCACAATTCACACCTCAAGTGAGACTGAAACCACCCTTGATTAACTGACTAAGCCAGTGAATTAAAAGGTGACCAATGAGTGATCCACATGCTATCATCGTTCATCTGATGGTGCCACAGCAGTATAGAATGATACTAACTGAGTGTAAAAGTAATGGATGGGACCTAGTAAGCAATGTTGAGAAGTGCGAGAGGAACCTTATTTTATTAAACGTGGCCAAGACTAAGCACATGGTGGCTGAATTCAAGATGAAAAGGACCATAGCTGGACCAATAAAATTGTGCAACAGGTTGTTGAGCTTGTTGATGCCTATAAACATTGTACTGGAGTAAAAGAGCAACACAGAGGCTGTGTAAAGGAAATGGATGAGCAGACTATTTTCTGAGGTCTGGTTCAAGATTTTGGAGATTTGTTGCAAGTGCTATTTTTTTGTAGCAGAAGCAAAGTACAAAAATATAATAATGAAGACTGTCCTAGGATGCCCCCTGGTCAGTTTTGAGGTGGTTGTTGAAAGGAGGACACTAAGCAACAATTATCTACATTAGACTGTCTCACATTTTCCTCTGTGACCTAATTGTCAAACAGCTATGTACATTTAGTAAAATATTAATTTATCCCCTTTGTAGCAAGGAACGGAAAAAAAGTTGCATTTGGCTTATTTCACTTATGCTACTAATATTATTGCACTATAAAAATATAATGGAAATAGAATAGCCTTTATTTGTCACAGTAAAATTATTTTCTTTGCATATCCCAGCAACTGTACAAACAGGTGCCATTATTACAGGTAACAAGTGGAGGACAGAGGAGCCTCTTAAAGAAGTTGTTACAGGTCTGTGAGAGACAGAAATTTAGCTTTTTTGTAGGTGACCAAATACTTATTTTCCACCATAATTTGCAAAAGAAATTCTTTAAAAATGTGATTTTCTGGATTTTATTTTTCTAATTTTGTCTCTTATAGTTAAAGTATACATATGATGAAAATTACAGGCCTCTCTCATCTTTTTAAATGGGGAACTTGTACAATTGGTGGCTGACTAAATACTTTTTTGCCCCCCTGTATATTGTGCAGAGGAAAGCCTGAATACAGAGTCAATAGCCCTATTATGGCAAAAAACACTTAGTTAAATAAAGAGAAAATACAGACTATCATTACTTTAAGAATTGAAAGTCAGTCAATCAGAGAAATCTCTTAAATTAAAACTTTAAATGTAAGCCCAAGTGCAGTCTCCAAAACCATCAAACACTGTGATGAAACAGGCTCTCATAAGGACCATCTCAGAAAAGAAAGACCAATATGTTGCAAATGATAAGATTATTAAAATTGCCAGCCTCAGAAACCACCAATTTACATAAATGTTTCTCAGAGGTTAAGTGGCAGGCATATTTCAACATCCACTGTTCTGATGAGACTGTGTGAGTCAAGCCTTCATGGTCCAATTTCAGCAAATAAACCATTACTTTAAAAGAACAACAAGCAGACGTGAATTGATTGGGCCAAGTAACCCAAAGAATGGACATTAGATCAGTGGAAAACTGTCCTTTGATCTGATGAGTCCAAATTTGAGATTTTGTTTTGCTAATTTGTTAAAGGTAAAGAAGATGTTTAGATGAATCCAGAATTTGTGGTTTCCACTGTGAAGCTTGGAGGAGGAGATGTGATGATGTGGGCATGCTTTGTTGATAATGCTGTTGGTGTTTTAGCCAAAATTTAGGGTACACTTAATCAGCAAGGCTACCACAGCATTTTGCAGTGACATGCCATCCCATCTGGTTTGCATTTAATGGGATCATCATTTGTTTTCCAACAGGACAGTGACCCCAAACACACCTCTAGGTTATGTAAGCACTATTTGTTAAGGAAGGAGAGTGATTGGATGCTGCATGATGTGACCTCCACAATAACTCTAGATCCAACTGAGAGAGTTTGGAATGTGTTGGACCATAGAGTGAAAGAAAAACAGCCATCAAGCACTTCACATCCCTGGGAACTCTTCAAAATATTTGTAAAAACATTTCAGTTGACTGCCTCATAAGGCTGACTGGAAGAATGCTAATGGTGTGCAAAGCTTTCATCAAAGCTAAATGTAGATAATTTGGACAATTAATGTTCAATGTTAAAAATGTCTTCTTTCAGCTATATGTGATATAGCTGAACATATATATGTCTGTGAATATATATATGTCTTCTTCTTTCAGCTGCTCCCATTAGGGGTCGCCACAGCGGATCATCCGTCGCCATACCACCCTGTCCTCTACATCTGCCTCTTTCACACCAACTACCTGCATGTCTTCCCTTACCACATCCATAAACCTCCTCCTAGGCCTTCCTCTTTTCCTCCTACCTGGTGACTCCATCCTCAGCATTCTTCTACCAATATAATTCATGTCCCTCCTCTGCAAATGTCCAAACCATCTCAATCTCGCCTCCCTCACCTTGTCACCAAAACATCCTACATGCGCTTTACCTCTAATAAACTCATTTCTAATCTTGTCCATTCTTGTCACTCCCAACGAAAACCTTAACATCTTCAGCTCTGCTATTTCCAGCTCCACCTCCTGTCTTTTACTCAATGCCACTGTCTCTAATCCATACAACATCGCAGGTCTCACCACAGTCCTCTAAACTTTCCCTTTCATTCTTGCAGATACCCTTCAATCACAAATCACTCCTGTCACTCTTCTCCACCCACTCCACCCTGCCTGCACTCTTTTTTTTACTTCTCTAACACACTCTTCATTACTTTGCTATATATATATATATATATATATATATATATATATATATATATATATATATATATACACATGGTCTATTAGCTGTTGATATGTGCTCTGAAAAGCACAGACAGAATATTATTGTTGAGTGCTAAATTGCTGTAAACTAAGGTAGAGAAGCCAATCCAGCAGCTTGTCAATGCAAGGTTTGAAACTGCATTCGCCTTTTAGAAATCCATACTGAAATGGAATCTCCATTTATCTTTAACTACTATTACTCCCTTGTCTAGCATTTTCCCCCAATTTGAACCACTTTTTCAGAAAAAAGGGATAACAGCATGGTCTGCAAACAACATCAGGAGGACATGCCTTTGTGGTGTTCTCTGAGGTCAGTGCACCTGAGCATGGGAAAAAAGATGGCTTTCATGTGGGATTCCCCAAGCTGCCCAGATAGAGGTGTGGAGTAATATAAGCACTTTATCTGCTGGTGCAAATGGTCTCATTAGACCATTTATTTTGGGGCTTGTAGCAAACACTTCAATGATAACTGACCCATGTGTTTTGCTCTCAGATCCAGCATGAACAGAACTTAATTTTTGCTTGGTCTTGAATTTTGAATGATCAAAAACCCGCTAGACTTTTCATAATGACACATACCACTGACATACACCATATGGACAAAAGCTTTTGGACACCTGATTTTTCTGCCATATGTTCTTCTCCAAACTGTTACCACAAAGCTGGAGACACACAAGTGCATATGATGTCTTTGAGTGAGATATAATAATATTTTTGTGTTCACTTGAATTTGGAAACCCAAACGTGTTCCAATAGGCAATGCCCCTGTGCACGAAGCGAGCTCCATGAAGATCTGGTTAAATGGTTTGGAAAGGAAGATCTTGAGTGGCCTGCAATAGAGCTCTGATCTTAAAGCTAATGAACACCTTTCGGATGAACTGCAACACTGACTGCACCCCAGGCCTCCTTTCTCTATATCAGTACTTGACTTTACTAACACCCTTGTGGCTGATGAACACAAATGTCCAAAAGCACACTTCAAAATTTTGTGGAACATCTTGCGAATTGGGACCATAGTGGTAATATATTGGTAATACAGTGTACTTAGATGTCCAGTTTTGGGCCTATAATGAGCCAAGTGAAAGAAAGAGAAATCACATACTGTATATATATATATATATATATATATATATATATATATATATATATATATATATATATATATATATATATATATATGGGTACCTCATTGTGTACCTCATTGGGATTTATCCCTCCAGCATGTCCCCAAACATGTCTCCCTCCCAGTGCTAGACCATACTCTCAGCCAATTACCATCCACCAGTCAGGTCTTCCTTATCATAGAACTGCTAAAACTGTCAGGATGACGTTAAACACGTGCATGAAGCCTACTGCATCTTTTTGAAGTTCTGCTCATGTTGCATCACAAGACAGCTTAACACACCCAGAGGCTAGCTGACCTCTTCCACATATATGAGCTCATAGATGTGCATGATTGGTCAGTGTCATTCCGCTTGACAAAGGAGAGAGAGAGAGAGAGAGAGAGAGAGAGAGAGAGAGAGAGAGAGACTGCCATATCTCCCACCTAGAGAGTATGACCAATTTTGTTCTTGAGGATTTCCAGCCCCAGATGGCTATGACATCTTCAGGATTCTTACTCGCCAATCTCCCGATGATAAGGTGAACTCTTTTCTGTTGTAGCACTCGAAATCCTTGAACATATTTGTAGTGAAGGAAGAATTTTTTTGACAACTGCTGTTCACTATTTAGCTGCAATGCACACAAATATACTTTCCAAACCATGAGAACATGAATGCCTAAGAGGAGTGTCTCAACAACTAAAAAATGAAATCAATCAGAACAGTGTGTAACCAAAGATTGAATAAAGAGGATATTTTAATGTCACCACAGTATCATGCAATGCTATGATCTTTGTGTATTATTGGTATGTATAAGTAATAGATTTATTTTAAATACATTGTTTTTGGGCATCAGAATTATAGAACTGAGCACTATATGCACTAGAGAGCAAACCCTTAGCATCCTATGTTTTACAAACAATTACAAAATAAATATTCTGTGATCCTATTATACTGGTTATTGCCTTTCTAAGACCAGCTTTATATAGAACCTGCAATCTTACATTATATTTAAAAGCTAGCAATCTGTTTACGGGTTGTAGGCTGGTAACATAATCTGTGGTGCTTTCATTGTTTACAAATCCCTCATCAGCTGTTTGATGGACGTGGATAGGAGTATGATGAGACAGCTCTTGATATCAACTGTCATGCATGCTTAGAAAATATGGTAAGCTGCTTTAACATTAATTAAAAACTGTATGGTGTAGAGTCTCAAAACCGAGAAAGAAGAGGCAGATATTCAATCTGCTAATCAGTGCCTGTTTAAGATTTTAGTTTTTATGTGTTATGTACACATTTTTACATTTAAAGACATCTAAGCCACCATCAACACAGAGGACACACTTTACTTTAAGGAAACCTTGAGAAATAATAATGATCTTCATGCTAGAGAAAGCAAACACGAAAAACAAGCTATTATCTAATCGGTCAACTTGGAAATAAATCCGTAATGTATACACTGTAGAGCATGTGAATACATGTGCAAGAGGTTTATATATTCACAAAATATTTAATCCATAGACACAATGTTATACAGTCCAGGGTCAAACAGAAATATCCACAAGATTTCAAGATTAAAGTGCAAATCTGAAGAGTAATCGAAAAGCCATGGCAAGGGTCAAACACAATAAATCATTACGAATACAAAGGCTCAGAACTTACACGAAAGATAACATTCAGCAATGTCTAATAAATATATATGGTACATTATACAGCCAGTGTGTGATAACCGAGGAAGAATCTTTAAAATTCAGGTGAGGAGACCATTTCCTTACAAGTTTTCTCCCAGAGACAATTTGAGTATATACAATAAAGTCGACCAGTAATGAGGAAGTTAAAATGTTGTTTGTTATAAGCTTTACGATCTTTATGATTACAGTAGCAGTTTTTAGGTACGTCAACAGTATTCATGTAAATTGAGATAAATTGTTTGTTATTGCTTCTTTAAAGAATCCAGGATTATTTCTCCTGAGACTAACGCTGCTTTTGTTTCCACAAACGTAGGATACTCGATAGAGTTTATAGGACATATTAAGGGCATCAATATGAGAAATCTTTACTGTATCTATATAAGACCATTTCCAGCAGCAGCTGTCAGCAACTAAACACACACTGAGCGAGTGCCAGCAATAAGTATGATTGTATTGTGTCAGTTATTGGCCATGACTCTGATTCAAACAAACAAAGTTAAAACCAGTTGTTCATCTTGGCATCGTTCCCTGCCAACAAACAATAAACTCTAAATGCTGTAATTTATTCATTCATCTTCAGTAACCATTTTATCCTGGTTATTGTTGCAGTGATGCCAGATCCTGTCTCAGAAGTGCTGAGCATGGGTTGGAAAACAACCCCAAATGGCACCATGTACGATTGCTTTTATTTACACTTAGGGCACCAATCCACCTGCTTGTATTTTGAGATAGTGAGAGGAAACCAGTAACCCTGGACAGCAACCCACACTCAGTAAACTATTTTTTTTGCAGGGCCCCATACACACATATTTAGACACTCTCACAATAGGAGAACATTTTTATACCATCCAATCCACTTCCATTGTGGGAAGTGGAAGGACATAAGAGAATCCATGTGAACAATGGAAGAACAGCGATACGCCACACACACACACCTGAGCTCAGGACTAAATAGAGTACTTTAAAGCTGTGGTTCAGCAATGCTACCCACTGTGCCACCATGCTTCTCCAATTCCAATGAAAAAATACAAACCCACCTTGCTTGCTTAAATTAGAACAAATTGCTCAAAATGTAATCAGGTTCAATTCAATGCAACATTAAACAATGTTGAAACTCTATTCTGTTTATATGCTTTAGTTTACAAACTTTAAAAGCCATGGAATTGTATTTCACTTTAAATTCTCTATGTCTGTGCATGCTCTTCATAACATTCTTTGTGCAATATGTTTGCCAATAAAATTGGTAAACCTGACAGATTGTCTTTCTGGCCTTTCTGGTATGTCCCTGTTCAATTGCTTAACTCCAAACTCAAGCAGCTGATGAAACTAGGGCTAATCATTCCTATGAATCCCTAAAGATGTACACAGTACCAGAGCTCAGAGTTAGCAGTTTCATTACAGTCCACTTTCCCAGTAAGAAAGCAGTGTTTTATTGGGTTAGCAGTGCTCCAGGATTAGTAAATCACATATAAATGACATATAGTTATGGATTGCTTAATCACTCTAGGGTGTGGAGGTATAAGAGAGCAGTGCCTTATTAGAATAGTGATGAGGGAAGCATAGCTCATGGCGGTTTATGCTCTCAGCAGACAGTAGAATCATGTCCAACTGATGAAACAGCAAATTAAATGCAGTGTCGACTCCTATTAGCTCTCTGTTGTATCTTTACAATCAAGGGCTGAACAAATGTTTCTGAGAAGTGAGCAAATGGAAGAAACCAAATAAGGATTCTGCATTTGTCACAAGTGTTTTTTTTTTTTTCTCACCAGCAAATGAGAAAGGAATGATACTACAGCAAATGCAAAGTGGCAGAAAGGGGAAAAGGAGAAAAGGAGAAAGTAGCAGGAGGAGATTAGAAAAAAGCCAGGACAAATTCACCATCAATGACAGATGTAAAGATTTCCCTTGGCAGAATGCCCTCATCATTGCCTATCTTGTTTACCACGTGATGGCTCTGCGTGACAGAATTGTAAATCACTGATGTAGAACAGATTAAAATGATGCAGAGTCTCTGAGCAAAGTCACAGTTTATAATGCTATTGAGAGTAAGAATGACAGGAGAAATCTGACAGTTTTTTTTCTCTTTGTATTCAACTCATTTCATGGCTCTGCTCCCCGGAAAAGGCATGTCCAACGTTGCCCATGAACTGTAGCAGACTCTACTGACAAATCCGGCCACACATGATTGGCAGACAGCCATCCACTGCATGACACTCTGAGCACAGCTCATAATAGCTGAACTATGAGGTGACAGGCTGACTTGGGATGGAGTTATATGGTTACCCTCAACATGCAGGAAACAATAGAACAATGGAAAATTTGTCACTGTGTCATAAAATCTGCAGAAATAGAGAGACTGTTTAGGGTCTACTGGAGAAAAATGTATCATATAAAAGTATGCATGCAGCTCTCAACATCAGTCATGTATAATTACAGATTTTATACCTCATTCACAATTGGTAGTTTGTCATATGAAGTGTTTTCTTTCATTTAATTTTGCCAACTGTGAGTGGGTCAGCATAATGTTATATGTCCCAAATCAAATGTATCAGACATCTGAAAGGTAAATTGGCATCTTCTTTAAATGACCTAGCATCTTCATCATGGATGATATATTTAAATGATTGCTGCTTTACACATTAACTGCTAAATTATTTAGTCCTATTTTTCCCTTTATGATCTCTCTATCCTGGCATACAGACCACCCCCTCAAATTAAGATGCATTTTACATTCAATCTCAGTCATGTTTCAGTTCAAACGCATTGCCTTGTGAATTCAAGTGCTCTTGTGCTATTTACTGGTTCTTTCTCTTTGTGAGAAGAGAAAAAAAAAGTTATTAAATTGTAGAAAAAGATCTGGCTTTCATACAGCAGAAAGACCAAGATTACAAATTATGTGTTGTTGCCTGCAGTCAGACATGTACAGAATACAAAGGCTTTGCCTGTATCGACCAGGTTTCAATAAACTGTTGAAGTGCAACAGCCATGTCCTGTTGATAAAGCATAATAACATGTCAGTTATATAAAACATAAGAAAACAACCAGTCAGAACTTTAGAAAATGTGAATATTGCTATAATATTCAGACAAAAGCTGAAACTTTGCCACTTGTTATGGCCAGCCACATTCTTGGATTGTTAAAAAAGCTGACCAGAAAAACGGAACAATTGGACAGAGTTTGAATTTAAAGTTCAGAACACATAACCTGTTGCTACTCATAATGGTCAATGTTTTTTTAATGCATTAACTTTGGTTAAGCATTAAATTATAACTATTGTTGCCATTCAGTCATGCTAGCTACTCATAACCAAGAAATATTATGTTAACTGTAATTAATGTTCACATAATTTCATTCAATTCCTTGATTTAACTTAATAATTCCTGGCTAGAAAAAAGTGAGCAGCACATAAGCAATGAAATAATAAATCTGGTGTGATCTTCAAAAGCTGTGGAGCTATGGGAAAGCAAATATACAGAGACTGTTTATCACATTTGTAGCCTTTCTGTCACTGGTGATGCTCACCAATTTATTCTCCAAAATATTTTTAACAAGGTGCAGCTTTGACCTGTGGTAATATCCATACTGACATGCCGTGGCTAAAGAATATCATTGCTGATATAATGCATATGGCAAGCCATCATACAAGCTGCACTGCCCTGTAATTTCAGGTCATCGTCCAGAGAACTACGTGGGTTGTGTGACATTCTCTGGGTTCTGGCAAAGTCTCGGCTGTCTAGAGGAAAGTTACCGCACAGAGGGTGATGGATGGCCTTTTTAAATGGCCTTATCTGGGCTGTATGTTTTCTCCCTGTGTGCTGAGAATACCAAGTATTCAGCCTGCCAGTGCACAATTATCTGGCAGGCTGAGCAGTCTGGCTTGCCCCAGAGTTGATACACACACACCCTCGCACGTCTATACACGTGCTAACGTTAATGAGCTTGTGTGTGAGGCACAGGAAAACTTGGTACCCATCCTTTCCCTGAAAATGGCACTGGCACAGCATCTCATTAACGCATTTAGCTTGGCAAACGGGAAAGTGTGAGGTAATTGGATTTGTGCTGTCACTCTTGAGACTCCGAGACATATGATCTTGTGCTTTGCTGTCACAGACGAGAGATGCCACGCAGTACAAGTGTCCAGACATAAAGCTAATTTTGATTGGTTAAGAACTGAAAAACTGATATGTACAAACCATTTATAATAAAAATATTTTTGAGTGAAAAAAATTATTTGAAGACTGAAGAATTTAAAAGAAAATGTTGAGACAGGGAAGTTGTCCATTGCCAAGCAGAGGTTGAAAAAAGTATACACATCCTTCACTTAAGTAAATGTTTTTAAAATACTATGGTGAAAGTTGAAGTGACTATACTTTCTTAATTAAAAATAAATTATAGAAGTTTGGGCTCTGACATGTACTTAGTTAAAAAGTAGTCATTACTACTACCTGTGTTAGTGTCACGCTGGTAACTGGACCTCACATCATATTAATATCAGGGCTGGCAATCAATGAAAATATTTAATTGTGATTATTCGCATGATTGTCATGAGTTAACTCATGATTAATCACAAATTATTCACACATTTTTATTTGTTCTAAATGTAACTTAAATTAATGCTTTTAATGTTTATAATGCTCTAATCAGCATAAACAAATATGGTTACTTTATGCAAATGTATGTTTAAAATGAGTGAAACCAAACTCAACATAGAGTATAAAGACAAAATATTCTTGTAAATATTTTAAAGTAATTATGGTGTTTTAAATTACTTAAAACATCAGGACACCAAACGGAACCGTTGCTATGTTTCCACATGGATGGTTAATGAGGTGATACCAGAGAAACTGTACCTCTTCTAACTTTTATATGGACTACATAATGAGAGAATATTTGTTTCTCTGTGAATTGGTTTATTTAAAAGTAGACATTTCCAGCATTTCTATTAATATATTATGGAGTTATTAATTTATTTGTTATATCCAAGTTAAGAATGGACTTAATAAACTTGTGTTGCGTTGAAGGTTTTAATTTTGCCTCATATATACTGTACTTATTTACATTTTAACAAAAATTGCCAAACAGACATGTGCGCTGCATTAATCGCACGTTAATAAAATTAGTGGCAATAAAATGTATCAGTATTTTGACAGCCCTTATTAATATATTAACACAAAACGAATTTCAAATTTTGTTAACTAATGGATGGATCCAGGCTGAACAGTCAGCATATAGACCACATGCAAAGAAAAGATGATGATGCCCAGGTGATAAGGAATGTCTCTGCTCTGTCATGTTTACATTGCTGACTCCCTCTGTCTCATCCATGTTAACCCCATGCATCTTGTTGCCTTCTGCCTTGCTTATTGTGAGCTTCATAAACTAGCCTACATCTGTGGTGTGTGAGAGCCAGGAAATGATACACCAGTGGTAGATTGGAAAAAGACTCGCAATGACAGGAAATAAGTGAATGGGCTGAAAATGGCGCAATGTGAAAAAAATATTGATCATGTCTACAAATAGATTAAAAATAAATTAACAATCCTGCTTTGAAAATGTAAGAAGTAGAAAGTACAGATATTTGTGTAAAAATATGATGAGTGAAAGTAAAAGTTGGTGCCAATTATTCCTAAGAATTTTTTAAGTGCAGTTTATATAAAACATGAGAATGAAAAGAATGAACAGTAACTTTACTTACATAACTATGCTAGTATTTAAAGGTGTCATATTAACATAGCCTACAAATACCAAAATGTACAACTTTATGGTTATTTTCATATGAAATACACTTAAAATAATCAAAACAGGGCAAATTCCTGTACCTTAACATAGTTACATAAACAAACAAAAAATAATAAATAACATTTGACTTTATGTAGTCATAAATAATTGGTCTGCAGTTTCAGAGTGTGGAAAAGAAATGTAAGCTAGGCTGCTTTTATCAATTTCCTTTTAAATGCAACTAAAGAACAGAGGATCAAACCAGCCAATAGCAGCATGTACCTCCTCTGTGGATTTTGGGATTGAGTGCCCAAATTTTGCGCCACCACTCTGTCTGGCATCCACCCAGAACACCTGATGATGTCGCGTTTATCAGTTTAATTGTACGGATCAAGTGATGATTTTATTTAGCATATTTACTTATTCTCCATGTACATTGAGGAAAATAAGTATGTGAACATACTGCTATTTTGCAAGTTCTCCCACTTAGAAATCATGGAGGGGTCTGAAATTGTCATCGTAGGTGCATGTCCACTGTGAGAGACATAATCTAAAAAAAAAAAATCCAGAAATCACAATGTATGATTTTTAAACTATTTATTTGTTTGATACAGCTGCAAATAAGTATTTGAACACCTGAGAAAGTCAATGTTAATATTTGGTACAGTAGCCTTTGTTTGCAGTTACAGAGGTCAAACATTTCCTGTAGTTTTTCACCAGGTTTGCACACACTGCAGGAGGGATTTTGGCCCACTCCTCCACCCAGATCTTCTCTAGATCAGTCAGGTTTCTGGCATGTCTCTAAGGAAACATGGAGTTTGAGCTCCCTCCAAAGATTCTCTATTGGGTTTAGGTCTGGAGACTGGCTAGGCCACGCCAGAACCTTGATATGCTTCTTACAGAGCCACTCCTTGGTTATTCTGGCTGTGTGCTTCGGGTCATTGTCATGTTGGAAGACCCAGCCTCGACCCATCTTCAATGCTCTAACTGAGGGAAGGAGGTTGTTCCCCAAAATCTCGCAATACATGGCCCCGGTCATCCTCTCCTTAATACAGTGCAGTCGCCCTGTCCCATGTGCAGAAAAACACCCCCAAAGCATGATGCTACCACCCCCATGCTTCACAGTAGGGATGGTGTTCTTGGGATGGTACTCATCACTCTTCTTCCTCCAAACACTTTTAGTGGAATTATGACCCAAAAGTTCTATTTTGGTCTCATCTGACCACATGACTTTCTCCCATGACTCCTCTGGATCATCCAAATGGTCATTGGCAAACTTAAGACGTGCCTGGACATGTGCTGGTTTAAGCAGGGGAACCTTCCCTGCCATGCATGATTGTAAACAATGACATCTTAGTGTATTACCAACAGTAACCTTGGAAACGGTGGTCCCAGCTCTTTTCAGGTCATTGACCAGCTCCTCCCGTGTAGTTCTGGGCTGATTTCTCATGTTCCTTAGGATCATTGAGACCCCACGAGGTGAGATCTTGCATGGAGCCCCAGTCCGAGGGAGATTGACAGTCATGTTTAGCTTCTTCCATTTTCTAATGATTGTCCAACAGTGGACCTTTTTTCACCAAGATGCTTGGCAATTTCCCCGTAGCCCTTTCCAGGCTTGTGGAGGTGTACAATTTTGTCTCTAGTGTCTTTGGACAGCTCTTTGGTCTTGGGCATGTTAGTAGTTGGATTCTTACTGATTGTATGGGGTGGACAGGTGTCTTTATGCAGCTAACGACCTCAAACAGGTGCATCTAATTTAGGATAATAAATGTAGTGGAGGTGGACATTTTAAAGGCAGACTAACAGGTCTTTGAGGGTCAGAATTCTAGCTGATAGACAGGTGTTCAAATACTTATTTGCAGCTGTATTATACAAATAAATAGTTACAAAATCATATATTGTGATTTCTGGATTTTTTTTAGATTATGTATCTCACAGTGGACATGCACCTACGATGACAATTTCAGACCCCTCCATGATTTCTAAGTGGGAGAACTTGCAAAATAGCAGGGTGTTCAAATACTTATTTTCCTCACTGTACATGTAATTTCTGGCAATGCTAGTGGTCTAATCCTTAAAAAGATTAAAGTACATTTACATTTACATTTGCGGCATTTAGCAGACGCCCTTATCCAGAGCGACGTACAAACGTGCTTTAAATCTCTAGTAGTGAATAAATCTACACTGGTACGCAAGAATACAAACTCAATATAAATATAACTCGAATTCTACAAACTTGGAAAGTGCTAATTTAGGTATTTCAGGAAGAGGTAGGTCTTCAGTCGTCGCTTAAAGATAATCAGGGACTCTGCTGTACGGACATCTAGGGGAAGTTCATTCCACCACCTCGGTGCCAGAACAGAGAAGAGCCTTGAATTGTACTTACCTCTCATTCTGAGAGAAGGTGGTACCAGTCGAGCAGTGCTGGAGGATCTCAGACAGCGTGGTGCAGTAGCATTATGACTAGCATTATGACTATAATTTCTTGGGGTCTGTATGGTAAGATTAAGGTACACCTATATTATATATATATATATATATATATATATATATATATATATATATATATATATATACTATATTATTTTATTTTTCAGTTGAATGCTAGTCAATTAAATGCTAGCATGTTAGATCCAGTGTGAAGTGCGACATATTTTAGTGACCATATAGTGATCAAGTCTTTTGACTTTTTACATAAAAATACACTAAAACATCTTGTCTGTTACAGGACTTTGCTAGGTGTAGATAATAACTGTTAAACTCCCATGTAAGCCATATTCAGACTGTTGCTTTATGCCTTTCAACCCACTCAAAAAAAAAAAAAAAAAAAAAAAAAAATTCTAATACAGACCTGTAGCGTAGAAAGTGCCTGGATACCAGTGAGCACTAAAAGCACATTGGCAAATCTGTCATATTTGTCACAATCTGCTGCCTTTAGTGCAAGTGAGGCCCTCTGTTTAAAAAATGATTAGGAAAAATGAATATGTTGAAAAAAAATAAGTGGTGTTTTAAATAATACATTTGCCAGAATTGGCAGAATTTCAGTTTGACATCCATGGTGTAGGTAGTGGGCTGAACCATTGACAGATGTCATAAAAGCAATGACATTTGCCATAAGCAGTCACGATTGATGAAAGTGTTTATATACAGTAACAAAAATAGGAGATACAAAGAGAATGAATAGTATTTTCCAAACTGTTGTACAGGGGATTATATTAAGTTTAAATCAGAAAAAAAGATCACGCTGCGACTGGTATTTACGTTTTTATCACTTTTACTGATATTTTAATTACATTCACATTGGAAATAGACATACAATGTTTCCACTGATTGAGAAACATTGATTCATTTGAGATTGAGAATTCATTTGTGTGAAACCAAAATGTTGAGATGGCAGCTAAGATTTGAGATGCTGAGGAGAAAAGGAGACAAGGAGAAAGTACTATAAGATAAAGATTTGGAATTGTCAGTGTCAAAATGGATTAAAAGAGTTACATTATATTATATTATATTATATATTATATTATATTATATTATATATTATATTATATTACAATATATTTTTCTTTTAGTGTTTAGCATGCTGCTCATAAAGCACAGCAGGTGCAAAGTAAAATTCTTATTGTTTTTTTGCTTTTTGCCCAAGGTGTTTTGGGGAAAGTTTAAAAGAAAAATCCAAACAAAACTTGTGTGTTTGCACTGGTTCGCATTCATATGTTAGTTCACACAGCCATTAACTGCACAACTAGTGTAAGAATAAGTGAATATATATTAAATATATCAATAATTTAAGATGGGTTGTTGGAAGCTAGCTAGCAGGCTATGGCAGATTCAACATTTAGTCACCCCAAAAGAAAAGTGTTGCTACTAATTAGTCTTCTGCTGTAAACAAGTCTGCATTACTACAGAGTGATATTGTCATAACATTTGATATAACTACAGTATTTTTGATTTACTATAATTTGTAGCTTTGATTATTTCTTGATGTATTAAAAGTGCAATATGAACTAAATTCGTTCTGACATGTTTTCAACCATAACATTGCTCACCTCAGGGCTTCATCATCCATGCCTCATTCTCATAGCACATCATCTGTCAGCTAGATCTCTATGGTGCCTATGAATCTTCAGCACAACACTGTGGCATGAACTAGGAGAGATGAGCTATTGGGTGTACTAGGAGGTAATATGCCAGGAAATGTTATGACAAGAAGAAGCTCAGTTGGAGGCTGGCTTGTCTCTCATTCCGGCAACAACCAACCTCCTCCACCCTAAGTCCCCCCCTTAATGAAACTGTGATTTCTTCATTAGCCTGGATGCGCACTAATAATTAACATCTCTTGTCAGGAAAAATACACGTTGTGTTTATCAGTAGAGCTTTCCTTTCCATCCCTATACCTCCCTCCTACCCTTATCATTCTTATTCGCTTGAATGGTTTTCACTGAGCTAAACGCCCTGGTTGCAGGAGGCAGAGCGAGACATTGCATTTGCTACTGCCAATTCCTAAAAAGAGGAAGAAGTTGGCTGCTGTTGCTAAGCCTAGGGTGCAAAACAGAGGACTGATTTAAAAAGCTGATCTTTTGACTGCATGTTCTAATGTAGTGGCCAAAATGCTACTAATATATGAAGAGTAATCTGTTGGTGCTTTGAGTCACCAAAACAGAAACATTTATTTTGTGTTCTGAGGATAGTAAACTCAGTATTAATTTGCATATATAGCTAATTATCCATATGTATCTAGTTGTGCACTTACCAACATATTAAATCAGATACAATGCCATTGTATAGAATTGAATATGCCAGCTTGGCACTGCTGACTAAACTTCATAAAATCTATCTATTTATGTGGTTAAAAGGCCTAGCCTGCCAAAGTAAATCTACAAAATAGGTTTAGAGCATTTAATTGAACAATTATAAAAAAAAAAAATCAATTTATGGACGCTTCTTTCCTTTTAATCTTTTTATGACGGGGATGAAAATGCTACTGTGAAGATCATTTATAAACATCATGTCAGTAACACAGAATGTATAGGTATATTGTACTGTATATTCTTATATTTTATATTTTTGGTTTCTTGGATTTAGCTTTTAAACTCAAATACAGATACAAATAGACAGATCAGAGAGACATACAGCACGTAGGAAAGATAAGAAGCTTGTGGGAGAAACAAAAGCCACATTTACAGCAATTGTGCTTTCATCCTTAGTAATCTGCTGGTCAAGATTGCGATGGTTTAATTAATTGAAACATGACATGAATGGGTACAAACAAAAATAAAAAGTCTTTGAATAGGATTAAAAACAGTTTCGTCTAGCTATGACCAATTATGAAATCAAAAGATTTAGCTGTAGACAAAACTTATAGACTATGCTGGTATGCTGGCGTTTATGTTTTTCTTTGTCCCCAGTGCCTTCCAAAGTTTCTGGGGTTCCGAGGTGTTTCTGGATAAAAGCAAGGTTCATATTATCAATGATAAAAGAAACAAAAAATACACAAAACAAAACAAAACAAAACAATAATGTGGACGGTTTCGCAGAAGTCTGCAGCAGGAAAATGGGGGAACAAGCAAATTAACATGGTACATTTGCAGCTTGTGAATGTTTATTTCACACACAAATTTCTTACTCTTTATTTCCCACGGTAAGTGGAACCAGTGTGTATGTGTGTGTGTGTGTTTGTGTGTGAGCAGCAGAGCATGGTGGTAAAAATCACTTCACAAAAGGTGCTCACACTGTTGGATATGTCATGACACAGGAGCTCACACAGAAAGTTAAATGTCAATACTGCTACTAGTAACCTCGGTCTAAAATCAAACTGTGCTGAAACATCGAAAGGTTACCGAGCATCTACATTATACTGATGATGGTGTGTGTGTGTGTGTGTGTGTGTGTGTGTGTGTATATACAGCGGGGAAAATAAGTATTTGACACATCAGCATTTTTATCAGTAAGGGGATTTTTAAGTGGGCTATTGACACAACATTTTCACCAGATGTAGCCATCAAGCCAAATATTGAATTAATACAAAGAAATCAGAACATTTAAGTATACAAATTAAGTCATAATAAATAAAGTGAAATGACACAGAGAATAAGTATTGAACACATGAAGATAACAAGGTGTAAAATGGCATAGAAAGCCAGGAGATCACCTGAAATCTGTCAGTATTGAGAGAGAAACCCTGCCCCCTATCAGTACTAATTAATATCAGCTGCTTTAGTCCTAATTGATGGCCTATAAAGGCTTCTCATTACCCAGGAGGCACACAGGGAAGACTTCATGATGGCTAAAAGCAAAGAACTCTCTCAAGATCTTCGTAATCTTATCGTTGAAAAGCATTTTGATGGGAATGGTTATAGACGCATTTCCAGAATGCTGAATGTTCCTGTGAGCACTGTGGGGGCCATTATCCGGAAATGGAAAGAGCATCAGTTCACAATAAACCGGCCACGATCAGGTGCTCCACGTAAGATCCCTGTCCGAGGAGTCCAAAGAATAATCAGGAGAGTTCGCCAAAAGCCAAGAACCACTCGGGCAGAACTTCAGGAAAACCTTGCATCAGCAGGTACTGTTGTTTTAAAGAAAACTATAAGCAATGCACTGAACCGCCATGGCATCCATGCACGCTCACCACGCAAGACTCCATTGCTGAACAAAAAGCATGTTAAAGCTCAGTTAAAGTTTGCGTAAGAGCATTTGGAGAAGCCTGTGGATTATTGGGAGACTATAGTATGGTCAGATGAAAGCTAAATTTAACTTTTTGGCAGTCATTCTACACACCATGTTTGGAGAAGAAATGGCACTGCCCACCACCCCAAGAACACCATACCAACAGTTTGGGGGTGGAAGCATCATGGTTTGGGGCTGCTTTTCAGCAAGGGGTACTGGCAGACTTCATATTATTGAAGGCAGGATGAATGGAGAAATGTACCGGGACATTCTGGATAAAAATCTGCTGCCATCTACCAGAAAGTTGAAAATAAAAAGAGGGTGGACATTTCAGCAAGACAATGATCCCAAACACAAGACCAAGGAAACAATGAAGTGGTTTAAAGAAAGAAAATCAAGTTGCTTGAATGGCCCAGTCAATCACCTGACCTAAATCCCATAGAAAATCTATGGAGAGAACTGAAGATCAAAGTTCATAAAAGAGGCCCAAGGAACCTTCAAGATTTAAAGACCATTTGTGTGGAAGAATGGGCCAGAATCACTCCTGAGCAATGCAGACGACTGGTCTTCCATACAAGAGGCATCTAGAAGCTGTAATCACCAACAAAGGCTTTTCTACAAAGTATTAAATAAAGTGTGTTTAATACTTATTCCCTGTGTCATTTCACTTTATTTATTATGACTCAAGTTGTATACTTAAATGTTCTGATTTCTTTGTATGAATTTAATATTTGGCTTGATGGCTACATCTGGTGGAAATTTTGTGTCAATAGCCCACTTATATATATATATATATATATATATATATATATATATCACTATAACTCATGTCTTCATGTTTGCCCATTTTTTCTGTTTTTAACACTTTGAATTTCAAGAAGTGGCTGTTCAGTTTACTTTCTGCCCCTGTAATGACATCATCAACATAATATATATGTAATAGAGGTGTAATGGTACACAAAATTCATGGTTCGATACATTCCTCAGTTTTTAAGTCCCTTTTCAATTCAGCTTTGGTACAGTTGGGAGGAAGAAATGCAAAACATAAAATTGCTTGTCATTTTATTTTAACATAGTTTATTATTCTTAATATTTGTGATAATCAACATTTAAACAGTTTACATTTTTTTATTTTACGTAAAATGCCTGCATGGTTAAATAATATATTAAATAATATTTCATAATATTTTATAAAAATAGCGTGAATCATATTAATGCAATACACTTTTTTTATTATTGATTCTAGCGCTATTGATTCTTTAGAATTTTCATAGATGCGCAAAAAAATCTTGTTTCTGGTACGAAATGAGTGGACACAGTGACACTGTGCTAACTCTAGTTTCTTTTTTATACAACTGGAATTATTGTGTACGTTTTCAAGTTTTTAAATATATTTTTAAAATGCCCTTAAAGTGCGAGATGAAGACTAAACAAACTTGTAGTCCACCACTTAGTAAGTTCCTGAGGAAAATGTTCCACACTAAAAGCCCTGAAAGTCGAAAACCAAAAGCCCTGTACTGAAAATGTTTGGTACGAATATGTGAATAAAACCTTCTTTCGGCTTTTCCCATTAAGGGTCGCCACAGCGAATCATCCGTATTCATGATCCGCATGTTAGATTTGGCACATTTTTGGTTTTTACGCTGGATGCCCTTCCTAACGCAACCCTTCCCATTTATCCAGGCTTGGGACCGGCACTAAGAGTACGAATATGTGAATATGTAATAATATATCATTATTAATATAAATGACATGACATTAAATGTATGTAACCTCTTGTAGTTTGGCATAATTGATTGATTTTTGGTCATCATTACATTCTTGTCTTGTGCAATTTACATACATTTTGTCGACAGTTGAAAAGAAAATGTCTGAGACAGAAACAGCTTTGACACAGTGTAAGCCCTTCTCCCTAAGCCCTAAGGGAATTTGAGGAAGGAGTGTAAAAGACAGATACTCATTGTTAATGGACTGTCTATCTGCTAGTGTTTTTATGTAACTCCCACTTGTCTGAGAAACTTGCTACAGGTAGGCAACCAGATAAAGGCACTATTACAGCAGTACAGACTTGCAAACACTTTGGCGAAACTTTCAAACCCATTGCCCAAGATCATCATGAGTTCTTCTTTGAATTAATTAAAACAGAGTGGGAAGCTTTTGTTACTGTAATCTTCAGCCATTTAAAATTTGTCCATTCCAAGATTCAACGTTTTAATAAAAATTAGCATTTATGGAAATTGATGGCAGACTGACCTTGAGCAATGAAATGGGAGGAATATGTGAGTCTGAACACGAGAGGCGTATGGTCTTAATTAAGAAATAGTGTGAGACATCAGCAATCACTCTCTCCCGTCATAGCTGTTCTAGAGTACAGCTTATTTCATGCATCACTGATTCTATTTCAGAGAGAGACACAGTCTGCAAACACAATCAAAATGTTTTATGTATAATATATATATATATATATATATATATATATATATATATATATATATATATATATATATATATATAGTATCCTCAAGGAAAATGAAAATTGGATATACTTTGGAATGGTCAATGTGCAGCTTGTATAGCACTGTGCAGATTTACTTCCTTTTAAAATAACTTAGCGTACATCCAATATTGTCTAAATAACTGGCAACAAAAGCTAGTACACCCTAGGTGGTCATGTCAAAACTGTGTCCAAAGTGTCAATATTCTGTGTGAGCACCTTTGTTATCTAGCATTGCCTTAATTCTCCTGGGCATGGAATTCACCAGAGCTACACAGGTTGTTGCTGGGATCCTGGGATTCCACTCCTCCGTAATGACATCACGGAGCTAATGGATGTTAGACAAATGCCGCTTCTCCAACTTACACTTGAGGATGCCCCACAAGTGCTCAATATGTTTCAGGTCTGGAGACATAATTGGCCACTCCATTATCTTCACCTTCAGCTTCATCAGCAATGCAGTTGTCATCTTGGCATGTGTTTGGGGTTGTTATTTTGTTGGAAAACTGCAGTTCACGGCAGTTTCTGAAAGGAGGGCATTATGTTCTTCTTCAGGGAGTCACAGTTCATGTTGAAATCCATGTTTACCTCAATTAACCAGAGCGCCCCAGTACCAGCAGCCTCATAGCCAGTACCAGCAGCACTTAAAGCCTAGGCCTTCCTTGTGGAGTGCAACAATTCTAATTCTCAAATCCTCAGAGTTTTTTGACATGATGCTCTATGTTGAAAATCCAGTGGTCAGTATGGGAGAATTCTGCTCAAAGCACCAAATTGTAACTGCTCTAATACATGATACACATTTTTTTTGGTCCTAAACATGAACATGATGAATAGGACACATGGCTTTGCATTGTCAAACGATGTACAGCTGTTATCCCTTAGGTTGTACTCACTTTTTTTTTTGGTAGCTATTTTGACAGTAATGTCTGTATGTTAAGTTATTTTCAGAGGACAGAAAATATATACTGATATATCTAAGCTGTAAAGTTACTACACTAAAATATATCCAATTTATATTTCTATAGTATTGTCCCTTGAGAAGATTTTATTATTTTCAACATTGTGCATTGATACTGAAGTCATTCAAACTATCATGTCATGCTGATTAGTGTGCCATCAACTTTTGACCGATAGTCACCAACAGTGTCATACACAGCATCCCCACACCACTAATCTCCTCCTCCATGCTATGGTTCACAGTGGAAACCACACATTCAGGAACAATCCATTCACCCTTTTCTACATCTTACAAACACACAGCAGTTAGAACCAAATATCTCAAATTTGGACATATCAGACCAAATCACAGTTTTCCACTGATCTAATGTCCATTCCTTGTGTTTCTTGGACCAAGCATTGGTCCAGTCCTTGTGTTTCTTATACCTCTTCTGCTTGGTGTTCTTCCACAGTAATTTCTTTGCTGCAATTTAACCATGAAGGTCTCACTCACTCAGTCTGTTCTGTACAGTGGATGTTGAAATATGTCTGCCGCTTGCACTCTGAGATGCATTTATCTCGGACTTTAACCTGAGGTGATGTAAATCGGCTCTGAAGCTGGTAATTCTAATAAACCTATCCTCTGCAGCAAAGGTAGCTCTTGGTCTTTCTCTCTTTGGATGGTCTTCATGAGAGCCTGTTTTATCATATCTTTTGTTGGATTTGGTGACTGCACTTTGGGATACATTTAAAGTTCTTGAGATATTTTAGATTGACTGACTTTTATTTCTTTAAGTGTTGCTTGACTGTCTTTACTCTTTACTTAATGTTTGTTTCTTCCCATAATATGGATATTGTATGTACAGTACAGCCTTTCCTCTGCACAAGACAACTAATGGTCTAAAGCACACTAAGAAGACAATGACTGTCACAAATTACCTCTTGATAAGGCAGAGCTGTGAACCGAAAACCATCAGGTGTCCTTTGAAATTGATGAGACAATGCCATGTGTAATACTGAGTGCCTTCAGTATTAATGTACAATGTTACAAATTATAACAATATAATTATATAAATTTATATATATATATATATATATATATATATATATATATATAAAATGCAGGAAAGAATCCAGCCACTGATGTGGTATATTAAAGTATCAGTCCTGTCTAGTGTTACGAATTGCAGTCCAATTAGTAATGGAGTCTTGTTGTCCCTAGTTCTATCTACAGTACAATGCTGTTTGAGAAGGTTTTCAGAGTTTATAAATCTGACTCACTGCAGAACCCCAACTCATTATCTAGGTCTGTACTGATTTTCATCTATTTGTATTTCACACATCATCATAGAATATTAGCTTTCTTGGACTCCCAGCCCTTAATAGTTGTAGCATTGTCAGGATTTGAAGACCATTAAGCACTATCAGGGACAAACATTTGTTTAAAACAGTCTAAAATAGTTGGGAATTTGCCAGAATTTGGACACATACGCATACAGCTCTTCACAAAAGGAGGATGGGAAAAGATTAGTAATAAGCCCAAAGATCATGGTTTAAGAATTTTTCAGATTACTTTATTCTTGTGTTTGATTGTCAAGTTTCTAAATCAGTTGTTAAGTGGTAAATACATAGCAAGGATTTTTTTAAGTTTTGCAAAAAAGATGTTCTGAAGCTTTTTCACACACACAAAAAAAAAGATTGATCTGCTCTACGCTGCATATGAATTACAGTTCCTAGCATTGTGTGATGTGGTCAGAGTCCAAAAGAGAGCTTTTAAAAAGATGATGATGCAACCATACATAAATCACAGAAAAATGGTTAGAGAAACACAAAATTATATTTTTAAGACTGTGGTCTGAAGTGAAGTCCACATGGACAAACCTGACAACATTAACAAGCTTTCATATATGTTATATAGTATATATGTTCTCATGATTCCCTCTGCAGTATGTGTCTTAAGCCTTGACCCAGACCTCTTCAGTCATGACTGTGTCTCTGGCCCAGGCCTGATGTTGCATATCTTATACTATCTCTCATATAGACCCCACTCTGGAGGATGTCTTTGGGCTTGGTCTAAGTGGGGTAATTGCAAAGCATGTACTGCCCAGATGGTTTAGCCTACCTCCGGTTGATACCTGTTAGATTGTGTGTGTGTGTGTGTGTGTGTGTGTGTGTGTGTGTGTGTGTGTGTGAGAGAGAGCTATGCATTTTAAGCATGATTTTCACTGTTTAGTCTAGTGTGTCACGTGTCCTTTTTCATGACACAAGCGTAGGCATGTAATAGAGCTGTCATATCTGATGCCATATGCTATCATAAATCATCATAACACAGAAATCATAACACATAACACAAAAGAAACCTGTCATATCTGGTGTCATATGCTGCCATAAGTCATCATGTCCAGTAATAAAAGAGTGCTATGCTTTTCTAATTGTTATTGGAGCTGTCATCGTGCTTTACGGCTTAACAGATTATCACATGGTAGTTTTTTGCTAAGTGTGCTCTAATTAATATACTCCACAGAGAGTGCAGCTCAAGATCAAACCAAGGTCCAAGATCAAACTAAAAACCCTGAAGGGTGTGAAACAGCTGTGAAATTAATGAATCATATATCTGTCAGATTAAATAATAATTAAATGTCATATTAAATATTACTTTCTTTTAAGTTAGTTCACAAATATATAATATCAGTTTACTCCCACCTCATGTGTAAGTCTGTTTACAGCTGGATTGTCATGATAATGTCTCATTTCAAACAAGGCAATGAATATATTTAATATATATAATTACTGAAAAATATAATATTTGTTTGTTTTAAAAGTTGGTAAAAATATGTAAAGAAATCAAGTACACAATCAATCTCATTAACCACTTACATAAGATGCCATGATGTTTGATGGAAAAACTTGGTCTGCAATTAAATATAAATAAATAGATAATTGCTGTTTCTATTATACAATATAATATATATATAGATAATTGCTTCCCACTCTGTTAAATAATGAGTGGTGATTTTTGCTTCATTCATTTGTAATTGTTTTGAAAAAACAGTAAGCAATGGTGGAAATAATAAATTTCTAAATATTATTTTTTGTTTGTAAATATACAGTGATGGACTTGTGGAATAACATTACACCCTCCCATGGATAATCTACCACTGAAACAGAATCAAATACCGAAGTGAATCTAGGGAATATACTGTAGAACTGTTGCCAAGTAGCTCCAAGGCTCAAGACTCTCTGCTGTAGAGCACTGATATTCAAAAGCCATGTATGTTCGACAGACTACAGTAAGATCTTCTGAACTAAAATAAAGCCTATTTCCACCAGCTTAGATTTATTTTAATCTACATTTAAATGATCTGAAACACCCAGGCATTTAAAAAAAATCCCTTGTGTTCATTTAAATTCATGAGAAGTTCTAAACTAAGTGATAAAGACTCTTCTCTTAGAGTCAGGAATAACAACTGCAGTTTTAAAAGTGAAATAATCTTTGCTTGTCTTTATTGGTTTTTAAACTCACTCTTTCTCAAAATAGTTTCTCTTTTAAAAGCCACTTGAAATCTCAGGTTATTATAACAGTTTAAAATTTTTGCTTAAATCTTTAAGCAAACCTTTAATTTAGTAACAAAATTAGTCAGTGACTATAATGAAGCTAATAGGAAAGTGGGCATTCACCATATTGAGGCATGTAGGTCTATAGCTTTTTTGGGGATTTTATATATATATATATATATATATATATATATATATATATATATATATATATATATATATATATATATATATATATACTAGCATTTGATATAACATTAAAAATAATATAAAATTAATCATTTTTTTTGTTTTGTTTTTTTCGTTTTGTTTGTTTTTTTGGAGCCTGTTCATTCATGATATGGGAATCCAAATATGGGAATATCAATACAACCACACTAATATTTCAATAAGTTTTCAGTGCTGTGCTCTGGCAATGAAGAGGCACTTCATTTTCCTGTTCAAATTTGGTCCTCTTTAGATGGGGCTGTGACATGGATACATAGATATTAAGAATATTGATTCCTCTGTCTGTATAGCTACTGTTTTATATGAGGATTTCTGTAACACAAACAATGTCTAAATAAAGCAATAAATGCTTTAAAATAAATTAGTAAAAGACAAACTACTGTTTTTGTAGCATTTCTAATGTGTGTGAATTATTTTTATCTTTGCTTCGACCAGTGCAAAAATAAACAGGTGGAATGGGTAGAAAATGGGAAAGACATTTATTTGGATATTGGATGGATACAAATAATTAAGAGCCTAATAGTAGAGAAAGACACTATTTAAAAAGAAACTATTTATATACCAGCTTTATGTACAGCACAGTAGATGTATTTCTTGTGAACAAGTAATTTATCTGACCAGGTGTTTTTATTTACATCCTTATAAAATGTATACATTCTCCATATTTCCTGCTACACTCTGTTTATATAATATAACTTTTTTATGTTCTTCCAAATTTTAACCAAATAAATATACAAGGATCTATACAAAGAATAGAAAAAAATAAGAATAAAGAAGAATTGCAATGCTCTATAGATATGTGCATTCAGGCATTTAATTAATTACATACGAATGAGCAGTTATTCATTTATATGCACTGTTTCTTTTGGTTAAATAGAACTGTAGCTTATGTAGGGTCCTTGGCAGGCTCAGCAAACTGAGTCCAGCAGTGGTCATTAATAATTATTAATAAAGGCTAGACATTTAGCTTGACTAAAATGTCACTGAATTTAATTTATGTCTGTTCAGTCCAGAAGTAAATAATCTAAAGGTAAAAAAAAAAAAAAAAATGTTAAATTGTGCACCATGATGCCTATATCTGAGCACTGAAGGACTGTCCTGGGATAAAGTCTAATTATTGTACATTGAATGCAGTTTAAAAGAAGTCCACAGAAGTGTGCTGGTTAGGGAATAAGCCTGAGGCAAGTGCAAGACAAAAGGGAAAATATGTGTAACCTAACTACAGTTAGTATAAACACATACCTTCTCATGATTTTTTTTTTATTTTAAATAGGTAATTTCTGAATAATATATGATCAATATAAAATGCATAAAGTCATGTTGTGTATTTACTGAATCTATGTCTCCCATATTTATATAACACTGGATAGCCATGTTAGATATACCTCATATAAAAAAACAAAACAAAACAAAACCTATAACTCAGTGCAACCACACAAAATCACAGAATACCAAGTTATATAGCTCCAAAGGTGATACTAAAATAGGCAGGTTGAGGTTGTGTTGGACTGGAGGTGCCCTCAGGTCTATGTTTACTTCCTACACACAAGCACACATGTTCATGACTGCTGTTTTTAAGAGATATAGAGTAGAAAAAAGTAGAAAAAGGAACCACGCAAAGATTATTTGTGCTGGTATCTCTTTCTGATTTCTGCTGCTAATGTATTAGTTCTTGGGGCACTATGTCCTCAGTATTATGCTGTATAGTATTATGAATAGACACAGTTGAATCAGACAACTCAATGCCTTTTGTACTGCTGTTGAGAACCATTTTAAATACATTTTGGCAATTTCGTAAAATTATTTATTTAATTTGTATAGAACGTTTAACAATGTGCATTGACCCAAAGCAGCTTTATAGAAATAAGTGGATTAATGTCAGGAATGTATTTACTATAAGTATTGATTAGTTTTTAAAATGCATTTCTTTACATGTATGTTTGTAAAATACTTTTTGTAAGTCTCTACTTATGTCAGTTACTCCACCTGGGACTTGCTATATGCCAATATCAATTAGACATATAGCTCGATTGCACGCCCCTCTGGGAACCCTGGGCCATAATTTTGGTGCACCTGAGGTTTTCCTACAAACTGAAGTACTGTGGCAACATGCAGTGACCAAGTAAGTCAGAAAGTGGTCTGCTCAGGCTATGGAAACTCTAAAGGGGTGATTTAAAACACCTTCCTGGGTTGTTCTTTGTGAAACCCATGCTGAGAATATTGACGGTCTAAGAGGCTGTGTACCAGACAACATAAACTCTGTATGACATTGCTCTGCTATCAAAGTCTGAGCATTGTTTTGCAAACAACAAACCGCCAGTCACTAGTGACCTGGGCTTGCTGAAGAAGAGGGTCAGCTGGAGGCAACAATGGCATAAGGAGTATACATAGAGAGTTGAAGGTAAAGACTGAAGAGTTTAAGGTGGACTATTGGAGGAAAATGAAGAGGATTCTTCAGAGGGGTAAGGTGAAAGAGGTGTGGAATGGAATGAAATAGTTGTAAGGCTACAAACTGCCCTGCAATCAGCAGGCTAAGAATAATTGATTGGGGACAACAGAGTTAAACATTTTCTTGATATCAGGTCATTCACAAACCACCCAGGACATATCTGCATTGTACCCTCAGTTTGTGTCCTTCTCTGACTCAAAATGATAATTAGTAACCACTGTCTTACCCTACCCCTACTTGCTCAGATCTCTGGATCACTGTTGGCCATGTTTCAAGGGAGCTGCATACAGGAAAAGCAGAAATGGTGTCAGTGTGTGAGACTGCAGAGAGTCTTAGTCTTTTGAAAAAACCTCCTGCATTTTACCTATACCCCAAATCAAAGAACCCCTAGGTAACAGAATGTCTACAGAACTGTGACACCTGATGAATCAGTAGAGAGGCTTATTCGGGGTCACCTCAGAAACCCTCTGGATGCAGCTTTTGTCTCCAAACAGTTCGCCTGTCAACCATATGTGTTATTTTATGATGCCATAGTGAACCTGCTGCACGGTGCTTACACAGATCTAAGGATAAGCCTGTGAGTCATGTTTAATTGAATTACTTGAATGACTATCAATGACATTCAGTCCCTACTGCTGAGGGAGTGGCTGAGTGTTAGATGCTGTCTTATTGTCCTAGACCACAAATTATCTGACTGGAAGGCTAGCATGATAGTTTTAGCTACAGAACTGTGTCTTAGAATGGACTTGAAGCAGCAAAGGTGATCCATAGGAGATTGTGCATGCCTCATTTATTTGTACTTTGTTAATTTTTGGCTTCATGTGTATGTTTGTGGATGACACCTTCATTATCTCCAAATAAACAATAGGAATTCCCACCTATGCGACAAGTTGAGAGGGGAAGTGATTGTTGACAGACTATAAAAGAATGTGAGAGATAGTTCTACTTCCTGTGGAGCCTGTGGTATTTTGGTGTGATGGGCTTACTGCTGAGAACATTCTATGAGTCTGTGGTGTCGAATGCCATCTTTTATGCTGTTCTTTGCTAGGGCAGCAGCATTTCCACAAAGGACACTATAAACACTGACAAGATCATTGAAAGGCCGGCTCAGTCCTGGGGGCTAAACTAGACTCAGTAGAGATGGTGGCAGAGAGGAGGATGCTGACAAAGGTGTCAATGATCATAAAGAACCCATCCCACCCACTCCATAAAACACTACCAGAAAAAGGAGTACACTGAGCAGCAGATTGCTCCTGCCCTGCTTTGAAAAGGAATGCTTTTTTTTTCCAGGTAATTTCTCTCAATAGTCAACAGACTATACAAAAGTACACTTAAATCCATCGTTTTATCATTGCATCACTGTACATCTATGCATTTATCTGCACTTTACACAATACAGCAGCTGTAACTAACTCAATTATGGATATATAATACCTCACCTGTGGATGAGACCTTATATTAAACATTGCAAATTACATAGTATAGAACCATAGTACTATATGCATTTTAGCATAGCTGTAGAACTATATGATACATATTAAAAATAAGTTTACACCATATAATAACATCTATGCAATGCTTATCTTATTAGCTTATTAAATCCTGACTTTATTTGTTGTTTCACTACATAGCAATAAAATAATTTGAAAGGCTATGTTTTCCCTGTCTTATTAATCAGTTCTAACTCTGAATTGGACAGATTAAATGATCTTTCACAGCATGTTGAAACTGTATAATGTTTGCTTTTTTCCAGAGCAAAAATTGCATATTTGCAAACTTTCTATAGATTGTGTAATGTTATTGTTAAATAAAAGAAATCTCAAAATTAAACACTCAACTTCAGCAAAGTCTCCCAGCTGTCCAAGCAATTATATCTAAATCTATGGCAATAAAGCTAATCAAGCTCTGCTTTTGATTTAGTTCTGCAAATAGTTTGAGTTAATCCTGGCCTGGTGTTATCTATTTGCTGATCCTTTGTTCCTGTATGCACTGACTTTAAATATGTTTTACACTTTGCAATTGTCTGAAACCTCTGAAGAAAATTCATGATAAAACAGACCATTGTTTCCAAATGGTGGCCAAAAATTGACTTTGGAAATTGGTAAGAACATTACTTTTATCTATACCACAATATCCCATTGCAGAGAATTACAATATTTGCATTGTTGTGATCCAATGTCATTTGAAAATGTAAATGCTTATCAGTATTTTGCTGCTGGTGTATAAATATGATATTGTCTGAGTGAAATAGACATTTTCTCTTCTGTCAATCCAAATACATTACTTTCCATGTCCTTGTGTGTGCTGTTTGTGTGTGTGTGTGTGTGTGTGTGTGTGTGTGTGTGTGTGTGTGTGTGTGTGTGTGTGTTTGTTACATCTTACATACTCAATTTACAAGCCTACTGACATAAAATACATGGAGCGCGAAACTGCCATGGACTGTTTTGGGGCTATGTACAGACATCTAATGCCAGGAAGGCCAACCTCTCCCTAGGGAAGAAATGGCTTTGCCTTTAAGCTTCATTCCTTCTAACTAGAGTGTAGTCTTCAAAACAAAAGTACACACATTTTCTCATCAGTGCTGCTCTGCTGTGTTTTGTCTAATCCCTATTTTAGGGCAAGATTAGAATACTTGAAAGAAAAGCTCAGCTATAAATACTTTAATTCATTATCACATGTGAGGAGTACAGCAGTTAATTAGGGTGGCCAATCACCTGCTATGATGTCTCATTAAGGATGCTGCCATCTCAGGCAGTGTTTGAGAAGAACGCCATTGCATGTAGGTTTTTAAAACCATGAATTAAAGGAGAGCAGTGCTGTTCCTGCCGATCATGCAGAAACAGGATCCAGGATCAGATTTGGAGAGTGCAGATTCTGAAACTGAAATAGACACAAATGCATCTTTTTTTTTTTTTTTTTTTTTTAAGAAAAAATAATCATTTAAACAAAGTGATTGTCATAATCAGCTTACCGTATTTTTCGGACTATACTGTTTTGAACCCCACGGCTTAAACAACGAAGCGGCTAATTTATGGATTTTTCCTGCGTTTTTCCCGCTTTCACAAACTTTAAATAAAAAAACTGAGCGACATAACATTAGACCAATGAAATTTCCGAACGGAAACGAAAAAACGCACTTTACCTGTGTTCTGAGCTGCACGGCATCGGGAGATAAAACTTCCACCGATGGTGATTTTTAAACGCACGACGATGCCAAAAGATAAACTTTCGAGAGAAATATTTGTGAAAGGAAGGAGGAAGACAGTGAACAATGACTTACTTGGTAGGCTACTGTTTAGATACAAGCTGCTGTAACGCGTTGAGTCTGGGTGAAGGGAGAGCTCGCTAACTCCAGTTGCAACAGAAATCATATAAGCACAGACAGGTTTCCAAAACTCGTGCTTTTTATTTTTCTTGGCAACAGCGTTAAGGTTTAGTCAAAGAAACTTAGAAATGAGCATCAGAAAATAATAAGGACATATTCCTCGGCCACCACATATTTCACCCATTACACCGTGTAACAGACACTGTCTTTCATTAAAGCCTGTGTAAAGTTAATTAGTTTCAATGTAGGCTTATAGACAGGTGCGGCTTATTTATGTGTAAAATAAAAATCTTTGTCAAATTCAGTGGGTGCAGCTTATATATGGGTGCACTTAATAGTCCGGAAATTACAGTATTCCCATGATGATTAACAAACAATTACTTATTATCAGTCACATGTGCCTGTGATTCATTAATTTAAAGGAAAAAAATACAGTTGATATGGTTGTCTTTTCTTAAAGAAAAGGAAGTGGGGCTGAAAAGATTCATGCAAAAGGAATAATCTCTTCGCTATAAATTGTTTTCCTCCATATTTTTACACAATTCAACCTTGTGCCATATGCTCAATAAAAAAATAAAAAAATATATAACTCCCACAGATGAGCAGAGCTAATTCTGCCATCGAGAAAAGACTATAAATTATATAACTGTCTTGTGGAGTAATTTGGATAATTAGTCAGGCTAAGAAAGTCTATTATTAATTGATATGGGTACTCATGCTGTTATATTCATATTATATGGTTTACAGGGAATGTACTTTGATACGACCCAGTGTTTTGAATAAGAAGTTTTATGTTAAGTTGTGTGCATTAAAAAAGTTTAACACATTTGAAATGTACAGTTGTCTTCTTACGTTTTCCTACGGCATCACTGAAATGCTATGCATACAATCCCTATTTTAATTCAGTGTAAATAAGGTGCCATTAAACATGGCTGTATTGAATGTAGTCTTTGGAACACTCTTGTGCATTAATGTTCTGAGACCTTTCCCCCTTCTGTCTACTTGCCTGGAGCAGCTCTTCACTGGTGTTCTGGCATCTCATATTTTATAAATTAAGCTGTGATTGTGAATCTAACAAAGGAACGTGTAGCACAAAAATATATAATTAATCCATTATTTTCCACTACACAGCAAGAGAAGGCTTTTAAGGTCAAGATTATGGCCTTGGACTACATTTCCTTTCCACTCTACCCTCAAATGTCATGTCACATTATCTCTGCACTTGAATTTTTTGCTATTTGCACAAATGTCTCAGCTTTCACAGCTGATGTCTCACATTTGTCTTTTATGTTTGTTGTTGTCCATCAGGGTTTTCATCTTTGTGCTTAGGTTATGATTTCTTTGATACTTTGTGTAGTATTTTTAAATCTATCTGCAAATACATCCACTTTCTCTCATACTACATGACAGTTACAATGGAATCACAACTTGTAGAGCATTTATTTGACACTCCCATCAATTTTTTTTGGTTGCACTTAGCAAAGAGCCTCCTTTTTAATTTCAAATTTAACGTTATTGTTAGAAAAGAGAAATTCTAAAAGCTCTAATTTATGACTTTCTTAAAAGGGTTTTTACATTTGAGCCAAAGCTATATTTAATCTTAGATGACATGTTGAATGGCAGGATAATTCATTACCATAAAGCCAAAGCTGTACTTAAAATAAATCTGCAGCAAAAGTAAACATATTTCAATAACTGTAAAACAAAAAGAAAAGTTTTATTTCATGTCTACATTTAATTATTTATTTATTTAATTATTTATTTATTTATTTTAATCACAAATTTGTTATACAACTTCGGTTATGACAAAATGAGCTCAGCACTTTTAAGGCAGATAAAGTGAATACTCCACATCAATACACATTCAAGCATTGCATAAGTAGTCAATTTACTGTGCAAATACACGTTGTTAAAGGAAAAGGAGCGTGCATCCTAAAAAGCCTCACAGCTTCTCTTATTCTTTTTTTTTTTTTTTTTTTTATCAAAACATCTGAGCCTGGCACAGCCTCTGTGAAAATCTGTCAGCACCACAGACATCAGCTGCCTCGGGGGAACCAGAGCTGAATGTCAGAGCGCAGCACACCCTGCACTGGAAGATGGCCCGAGAAAAACACATGAAATGTTTAGAGACGGTCTCTGTCTGGAGACCTGAGATATAAGATGATCTGCTGTTGCTGACAAAGTTTATTTTAAGTGTGGCAATGCTGTGTTGAGTAAAGCCTCTATTAGAAGGAATCACTGAACCCTCACCACTTTACCCAATGTAGTGAAAGGATAGAAAACAACAGTATGTGGGAATCAGCTTAGTTTTAATACAAATCTTCTCTCCACATGTATTTGATGACCTTTTGTGGAGAGATGTGACCTCTGCCCATTCTAAATGTGTGCAATATTACCTGTAATACCTGCAATACGTTCTTTTTTCCTTATTTGTATTTATACATTGTGTGGTGTATATACTGTATACTATAGTATGTGTCTATTTTTTTATATATTTGCTTTTTTTCCCCCCGTGCTGCTGTAACAAAGCAATTTCCCCACTGTGGGACGAATAAAGGTATATTTTATCTTATCTTATCTTATCTTATCTTATCTTATCTTATCTTATCTTATCTTATCTTATCTTAAATGTAGCAAGACTCACTCACAGAATACAATTATTCATATGTGTTTAAAGAAGAATTCCACAGGTGAATTTACAAAATCTATCCATGGTTCCTCGTTTGATCCTGATAAAAACCAATAGAGGTTTTCTTCAGATAACAATTTACAATCTTAATATTGCTTAATAAAATACTGATTACTTTCAAAAATAAAGGTTATATATTATGGGTTAAAAGCCTTTATTACATGCTTACACTATTATGAATACAGAAAACAAACAATGTCATTAATAAATTGTCAAAAAAGAGAGATTTGTACATAAAAAAAATACTCCATTGATATAGAAAGATGGTGAATTACTCTTTATTTTATTAACTGTTACCCAGCTTCAAATATATTGCTACATTAATAAAAAAATGGATTTAATTTCTTAAGTGCAAAGGTCCATCAGAGCTGTGAGTGTGTGTTTGTGTGTGTGTGTGTGTGTGTGTGTGTGTGTGTGTGTGTGTGTGTGTGTGTGTGTGAGAGAGAGAGAGAGAGAAAGAGAGAACGAGTATGTTATTCAAAATCCAATCCTTTATGTGCTTGTGTAAATGCAAGATTTCTTTCCAACGCTGCAGGAGTCACACCTGATTCCAACTGTTTCATCAACTGATTTTTAGTTCCAATTGACTATGTGATTCCTGCAGGCTATTATAATTATAATTCCCAAAGCACAACAGTGACATAAGGTGAGCATTGTTTTTTGAATCTTAATAACCCTTTACTCCTGAAAATAATTGATAGAATGAACTTGTTATTTTTACCACTACAAACTCATTCTAATAAATGAACAGCAGTGTTTCGGTTTTGGTACGTACACCTTTCACCCACACAAACAATTCTCTGTAGTACTTTATTGTCTAAATTCAGTAGATGCTTTTTTGAAAACTGTTTATTTCTATTGGTTATCTATTGCTGTGAACCAGCGATGAAACATTTCTGGTAAATATTTACCTGTTGTGTGAGACAACAAAGAGAAATCGTTTGCACTCGTTGGTCTGAAGTGACAATGCATGTTTTATTAAAAAATTAAATGTTAAAGATGACTGGACAGTGAAGTGTGTGTTTATCCTTCACATTAAAATGTGTCGAAACATGCCACTAGTCAAAAGTGTTCAAGGAAAGAAGGTTGATTTTAAATAAACAAACACATAACTATACTGATGTCTACAAACTACAGCGGTGGAAAAAAAATCTAAAAATGAGCACTTGAGTACATAGAACATTGGAGTATATTGCCCCCTGCCCATGGGAGACAATTTCACAATTATCACCTTTACGGAGTATTAAAAAAGAAACCTGTGGACATATCACGATGTTGTAGCCTAATGTTCAATCAGTGTAAAATAATCTTTGGATGTTTTACACTATGGAACTTTTTTTTATGTAGTCTGTAGTTGTCTTACAGCAAAACTAGTAATTTATAGACACCCTCTTTTTGTTGGCTAGCCACGTAATAGTACTTTCTTATGTACTGTTAATACTTTATAACAGCTCACTTGGCTAGTAAACATTATTGTTCAAAATTGCATTCCTGAGATATACAGCATTTTCAGGAAAATTAAGTACATTGTAGACATGCATTCATAGGTTTTCACTGAGAATTTTTCCTTAATAAGGACTTTTACATTTACTGAAGTCAATGTGCACTTATTTATTGCCATTAACTAATCACTAATGATTATAATGACATTAAAAATGAACACTATATGCTTTTCCAGTTCTTTGAAAGTCTGGAATGTTATGTACTGTAATTGAACCTTAACAGAATTTCCTTGAATTTCCTTACTCTAGAGTGTATGACTATATAAGATTTGAGAAAATCAACAAGAGATTTTAGAAAATTTTTAAAAGAAGATCCAAAACCACACATCAACATACATGTTAATGGAGGAAGTGCAGATGTCTCTGAGATAAAAAGGTGATCTCCAACATGAGCCTTTGGCATTTTGACTGTTTTTGACTATAATGCGTCGGTGCCTGCCTAGGAGATCAAAAAACATTAACTCCCACATTGCCCACTACTGCACTTGTGGTGCACTATGCTCTTAAAGGTTTTCTGGAGCAGGTCTGAAATGTCTTTGAAAATGTGGCAGCTGGTGGCACTTCTCAGTCTCACGTGGATACGGAGTTGTTTTAGTGAGAGGGAAAGTGCGCTGTGGGGAGTAATGATCTGCTGCCTAGCATTCGGCAGGAAACGAATTGGTGTTTGTTTCTGCAAATCCCAAAACTGGCAAATAAGCATGAAACCAATGATTGGTTGGGCATGGACCAAAAACAATGAAAAAAGATTTTCATGTATTTGAGAAGCCAAGACAACCGACAAACACAGCCTTGGGCTCTCTTCTCCTTTTGCCTATTGAAGCAAGGGCCACATGCTGGTAGATCAGCTCCATTTATCTGCTGAACAAATCGCCTAATCTCAACATAAAATTTTCTCCATAGGGAGCTGATGCTAGCTATAATCTATTCAGGCTTGATCTAGCCAATTAGCAATTGATATCACAATGGTCTGACGTAAGGCAGAAAAAGTACAACATTCAGTGGCACTATATCAGGCTTGACTGAAAAGAGCTTCTGCATGGTCAAGCACTGCAACAAATGTGAAGCTGGATTGAGTGTGCTGATGTTGTGTGTGTGAGTCAATGTTAATGCACACTTAGTGGGTAGTGATGACAGAGACACCATGTGGAGCAGAAAGAAAATTATCCAGTGAGTTATTTTACATATTTATTTTTTACATGGCTAACATCTATGATAGGAGTGCAAGAGGAAATGCAGAATGCTGCAACATATAGATTTCACCCTATGCCACAGTTCAGTACATGCTTCAGGGCTGATCACAAAGTAGAGAAAATCTTGATCAAGACTTACGGTGTCTGTAGGATTTGTAGATTTGTTCAATCTTCTTAGGTTTTAGTTTCCACAGCACCAGGGCACTGCAAAAGGCAAAAACATGCATTTCTTTAGAGAATTATTATCACAACTGGACAATCCTGGAATTAATTAGGTTAAACAAACAGGCACTGATGGGTATGTGGTCATTAGGTAATGCAACAAAATTCAAAGGGTTTGTAATTCGGTAATGTGCCAGGGGACATCAAGCAAGTATTTGTAAACACAGTCATATGTTAATGAGTCAAATAAGGCAGATCACTGCTAATTCTGGCATGGAAACAGAAAATTATTTCATTTTGGTAAAGTAAAATAAACCAAAACTACTAATGTGATTCAATTATGCATAATAAGATGGACAATCTATTGCAGTGTTCAAACACAATTTTTAGAATATTGCAAGCCATTTCATTTGCATGGTGCATGGTCTCATGAGGAGAGTCAAAGCTTCACAGACATCACCAAGGTAATACTATCCCAATTTGGTTTGTGCCTGAGAGTGTGTTGAATTTAGAAGCAAGATTTAGATATATTCATAGAAAAATATAGGGTACAAACAAAAAGAAATTTGCTGGCAAGTTTTTACTGAGCATCTTGAATATTCTGCAGCAACCTTATGACTGTACTTTCTTCTTTTGTTGGCAGCAGCCTGCATGTCTTTTGTCTGAAAAGTGGCATGTTTGTGTAACATTCGTTTTTTTTTTTCCAGAACAAAATAAGAAATATAGAATGTTACACTTGAATTTTGTATTTGTGAAATATAAACTACTGTCAGAGAATTTTTCACACTACTGCTTACTGTTTACATGCATACATACTTTGTGTGTATATCCACAATTATTAAACACCTGATCATAACATCTATATGTGGCTCTTCTTCAAACATTAGACAAAGTTCATTCCACAAAGTAGAAAGCACACAATTGCTTGAAATGTCTTTTGTATAATCTGTGGAATTAAGATTTTACTTCACCTCAACTAGAGGACCGAAAACTGTTCCAGCATGACAACTACCCTGTTCACAATGCGAGCTTTATAAAGACATTAATGTGCTAATACACATGTGGACTACTTTGAACACCACTGAACAGCTCTGGAATTAACTAAAATGGTGAGCTTGTTTGTTTCCTTGCCTCACTTATTACCTGACCTCACTCATGCTCCTGTAGCTCAATTCCCAACAGCTAAGTTCTGTCCACAATAAAATTGCTCCTGTTAAAATGCAAGTTTTTGTGATGTAAAAATTAAACCAAGTCAAAATCATGTTAAAACATTAGAACTCTCAGTGTAGAAACAACTTACATAGCCTGTTTCAGATACCCTAACATACCCCGTTTAGTTAGATTCAATTCTGGGCTCTGGCTAAGTCATTCTGAAGAATTGATTTTTTTTGTTAAGCCATTTCTTTGTAGATATTGATGTATGCTTTGGGTCATTGTTGAGCTGAAAGGTGAAAATCCTTTTCATCTTCAGCTTAGTAGCAGATACCTAAAGGTTTTGCACTAAAATCAGCTGGCATTTATAGCTATTCATGATTTCCTTTAAAAAAGGCCAGTCCTGGCTAAAGAAAGAAAGCCCTAAAGAATCATGCTGCCATCACCATGCTTCTAGTTTGGGTTCATTATGCATTATGTTCCATGTGTGATGGTTAGTTAAGACTGAGAAGAACTGTTTTTGTTTTTTTATTTTAAGCACAGTTTTAAATCTCATAGGAACCGACCTGATATTTTATTAGCATGTCCTCTGTTCATCTCAGTACAGCCTGACAAACTGCATACAGCTGGATATGCTTAGAATTCCGGTTAAGGCGTAGCTCCCCAGTCATTCATTTCTAAGTTGAAAGTTTGGATGTCCAAGACAATGTAAAAGAAAAAGAAAGGGATGAGTGGCTACATTTACTCCCTGTCAGCTCTTTGGGCTTTGAACCAGTGAAAGGTATAAGAAAACAATCTCCGGCCACTAATGGAAAAAAGAGATCCTTTTCTGTGGCTCACCACCATTAAGGCATTGTGTAGAAGCTTAACGTGCCAGCAAGCTGAAAAGACAGCATTAAAAAAAAAAAAGGAAATGTCATTCATGAAGCTTGTTGATGTGTGTGTAAACAGCCACAAACTAATAAATCAGTCATCACATTGCTCCCTCAGATCTTTAATGTGCTGTATATGATATATATAATCTCATAGATATAGATTATATATCTTAAAGATATAGATATTACCCCTTGAATATTTCCACATTTTGTCAGGTTATAAACACAAACTTAAATGTATTTTATTGGGATTTTATGTGATAGACCAACACAAAAAATGCTACATAATGTTTAAATTTTGTACAAACAAAAATCTGAAAAGTGTGGCATGCATATGTATTTAGCCCCCCTAGGTCAATACTTTTTTTCGAAACACCTTTCGTGCAATTACAGCTACAAGTCTGTTTTTACCAGCTTTGCACATCTAAAAACTGTACATTTTGCCAATTTTTCTTTGCAAAACAGCTAGGTAAATTAGATTGGATCTGTGAACAGCAATTTTCTAACTCTGGTCAAAGATTCTCAATAGGATTTAGGTCTGGACATTGACTGGGCTATTCTAAAACATAAATATGCTTTAATTTTAACCATTCCATGGTAGCTCTGTCTGTATGATTAGGGTCTTTCTCCTGCTGGAAGGTAAACCTCCACCCCAGTCTCAAGTCTTTTGCAGCCTCTATTAGGTTTTCTTCCAGGATTGCCCCTAGCTTCATCCATCTTCCCATCAACTATAACCAGCTTCCCTGTTCCTGCTGAAAAAAAGCATCCCACAGCATAATTCTGCCACCACCATGTTTCACAATAAGGATAGTGTTTTTAGGCTGATGTGCAGTGTTATGTTTCGCCACACATAGCGTTTTGCATGTAGGTCATCTGACCACAACACCTTCTTCCACATCTTTGCTGTGTCACCTACATGGCTTGTGACAAACTACAAACGGGACTTCTTATTCTTTTTCGTCAACAATGGCTTTCTCCTTGCCACTATTCCATAATAGCCAGATTGATGAAGTGTAGTGTAGTACAAAACAACTAATAGTTGTTCTGTGGACAGACTCTCCCACCTGAGATGTGGACCTCTGCAGCTCCTCCAGAGTCACCATGGGCCTTCTGGCTGCTTAATGGATCAATGCTCTCCTTGCCCGGCCTGTCAGTTTAGGTGGACGGCCATGTCTTGTAAGGTTAGCAGTTGTGTCATACTCTTTCCATTTTCGGATGATAGATTGAACAGTGCTCTGTGAGATGTTCAAAGCTTGGGATATGTTTTTATAAGCTAACCCTGCTTTACACTTTATCCCTAAATTGTCTGGTGTGTTCTTTAGTTTTCATGATGCAGTTTGCTCACTAATGTTCTTTAACAAACCTCTGAGGCCATCATAGAACAGCTATAATTATACTGGGATTTAAGTACACACAGGTAGACTCTAAATACTAATTAGGTGACTTCTGAAGGCAGTTGATTGCACTGTATTTTATTTAGGGGTATCACAGTAAAGGGGGTCAAATACATATGCATGCTACACTTTTCAGATTTTTATTTGTAAAAAATATTTAGCACCATGTCTGATTTTCCTTCCAATTTACAATTATGCGATACTTTGTGCCGGTCTATCACATAAAATCCCAATAAAATACAGTTTGTGTTTAAAATGTGACAAAATGTGGAAATATTCAAGTATGAATACTTTTGCAATGCACTCTATATTGCTATCCAGGTGGTGAAGCATGGGAATCTGTTATATAGCTAAATTAGCAAAAGCGATTATGCAAGTGCTTTACCATATTTGCATTTAGCCTGAAAAAGAACAGGTGGTAAAGATACTGTGCAATTTAAGATCAATGAACTGGAAGAGAATAATCATATCAAAGCCTATCATAGGTGGTACTATGTTTTTTTTGTGCTTTTGTTGGTATTTAAACACCTTTGTTGCACTGTTGTTTCTTAACAAGAACTTGAAGTTTTGCTGTAGTTCACCTTTTCTTTGTGGCATTTTTTTTTAAAAATACACTCCCTAATCATCCTAACCTTTAGTCCTCCTAGTCACTTTCAGTCTATTGTGTCCCCAATTATAGCACCCATTATGGTAATTATGGAAAGTGGACCCGGATCCTAATGTATTTTAGCATACACTACACTACACTACACTAAGTGTTCTGTTGGTAAGATAACATAGGTCACAAATGCTATTGCTATTTAAAGCCTAATTTCTGTCAAACGGAAATAATGGAACTATTTTTAAAGTTGCAATTATAGCAATTAGAGCACTAATTTTTCCTTCCTAACACCAAACATTTCTCTCTGGGAGTAGACTGCTTCACCATTACATATCAAATATCTTATTACACACACACCTCAGTGCCGTTTATTATTGAAATCTAATTGGTTGACAAACTATGCAAAGTTTGCAAGTAATATTTTGTAGTTCCAGGCAGATGCTGACTACATTACAATTCTATATATACATTTACATCAGTGGCGGATCGTCAGGGCCAGCAAAGCTCTGATCATAATCATATTCACTGACTTATTTTAAAAAAAAATTCGTCTATGAATATGTATTAAAACAGTTACAATACTCTATTCTCTTCATTTCGTAGCATTTTACGTTTGGAGATTATATTTAATCAGTTTTTAGCTGTCACATCACGTATTGCCATAAGGCCTTTAGAAATGAACAGTGCAGGCTTTTGGTGGCTTCAAATCCATATTGCTTAAAGCTGTTGCTTAAACCAATCAAATTTCAAGTTGGTCACTCCAAGTCCCTCTAGAAGGCAAATAATCCTGTCTGCATTTTCATGTCCTTTGATTGGATAGTCAGACAGTGTCATAGTCAATAGTCAGAGCTACCAAACTGCATCTGTAGGAAACTGCACATGCTAAAATATATTTGTGTGGATTTGATATTTGCTTATTTACTCCACTATGGCTGACAGAGAAGAAGAAAAGCTGGACTTTTCAAGAAAAGCTGGACTTCATGAGTTCATAACAGTTCTAAGCTTTTTCATGAACCATTTATACTTTTGTATTTTCTTTCACAGAGAATATGCACAATATCTCACAATTTGCCTTAAAATTCCCCAGGAAAACCATAATGCATGCAAAAATGCACAGAAATTCACTGAAAACCCAGCGTCATTTTATAAGGTTAATATTAATGCTTCTGCTAGAGATGATGTATGTAGGCAGTGCAGCTGTGGCTGCAGTTAAAGAAACCTTACTGGATTGTGTTCATTGGGTTTTTTGCTTTAGTAATGGCATTTATTTTCACTGCATGAGTGTCCTGTCTGTGATGCAGCGGTCTGTTATACTGTGTTTCTGTTTAATATTGATGGTTTCTATAACTGTGGTGTTATAATGATTGTATTAAGATTCAATGCTTTAGCACACATTGCTAACAAAACAACCAAAAGACAATTTCTTTTTTCCAGAAATCCAAAAAAAATGTTACAGTTGGGTGACAGCTGTACTGTTGGGTGGCAGTTGTACTGAACAGTCCAAAATAAAATATTTAACAAACAAAATGAACATCAAATACAGCCAGCAACAGCAAGCAACATTAAAAAACTGCAATGAACAACTAAACAGGCCTGAGGGTATAAAACATGAAGAAAACACAAAAAAAAAACCATAACAATTTGGGCAATAAATGTTTACTTACTGCAATCACATGTTCTCAAGTGTGCTCTTATTCTTTTCCCTATTCTCTCGCTCTCGCTCTCTCTCGCTCTCTCTCTCTCTCTCTCTCTCTCTCTCTCTCTCTCTGTAGCCTCTGTTACTAGTCTAATTGTGATCTTTGGGAATTAACACCTAAAGATTGAGATAAGCTGCATAAGAAATGAGTTCTATGCACCAGAAGTGTATTAAGGACATAAACATGACAAATCTCTTTAACATAATAATTTATCATAATTAAAGTATAAGCATAATCATGACACCCGTCTGTTGAATATTACAAAACTCCAGACCACCAGGGGTGCAATAACCTGTATTTTGTATTACCACATCAATTATGCTACTCAACACCATGCACCAATGAAGTTTGATTTTTATTAATTTTTTGCAGGTTTTTTTGTACCTTGTCTTTCTTTGCCCAATTGTTTTAATACAACCTCTGATACATTGACCTTGTTTAAAAAAAAATATTGTATTTTGGAATATATATATTTCTTAGTAGAATAGACAGATTTAGACCTGTAAAGCTTCTTTAATTCTGATTGAATAAGTGTCCCCAAACTGTCAAGCTCTATTGTTCTCCAATGCGTGGTCATGCTTTGGACTTGATATTGCACCATGGCATTTCCTCCTTATGCTCATAATTGTCTTTGATGTTCATTCCTGTTTAAGCAGTAGCTTCTTTTCCTTTCCTGACAGTAATTAGAGTGAGGTTTTGATCAAATATTCCTTTTTTCAGGTCACACACTTATTTCGAACTGCATCTTGTCATGCAAGACATATGTTGATTTTAGAGATAGGATAAAATGATGAAATCGGAAGCCTAGCGCTACTTCAGATGGTAGAAATTTTCTGTCCCCCTGGAGAACTATTGTTTTGCAGATGCATGATGAACAGAAGGACTGAACTGCAGCACATTTGGAAAGGTGGTAAAGAAAGTAATAATTTGTTCTTGTTCTTCTATTTTATTTCCTGGATTTTTTATTAGGCTTATATAAATATAAAACCAATTTAGTTACACATCTTAAGGGCTTTTTGCTTACAGTGGTCCGTGGCCAACTAGGCCAGGATGGATAAGTAAAACAATATTTATTTTTTTATTTAATATTTAGTTTCTTTGCTGATTTCCTTATGTTTCTTTGCTTTTGTTTTTATCTATTCATCAATTGTCACTGTGGCTCTACAACTACTACCACCAGAGAAGCGCCAGCATTATTCAAAACTAATGTAGGCTGTCTATCATCCTCAAGTCATCATGAAGTTTTGAAAGACATCCAGATGGTGCACCTTATAATAAAATCAATCAATCAATCAATCAATCAATTGATTGCTTTTTGAATATGCCATTCAACATTTAGTCCCTATTTGCTTTTATAATAACCATTACTTTTCTGGGATACTAGATTTTGACGTGTGCTTGTGCTCAAAGGTGTTGAACTGATTTAAGGTCAGAGCTCTAAAGAAGGCCACTGAAAATCTTCTACGTAAAATATATCTTAATGGAATTTGCGGTGTGCACAGGGACATTGTGATGCTTGAACAGGTTTGTTCCTCCTAGTTCAAGTGCCTCCAACTATGTGGTAACAGTTTGGTGATAAGCCAAATGTGGTTGAAAAAATCAGGTGACTTTTATCTGTAAATATTGGAAATATTTTATATTTTAAACCCAAAAAGATGGGACTTTTGGTCAAAATCATCAAAAACATTTTAAATGTTATCAATTAAATAGTCATATATCATATCTATTATTATTACTATTGTGTTTACTTTACAGATGTTTTATTTGTGCTTATAGCTTAACATGAATACATTTTTGGGTGTAGTTCTTTTACTACAACCTTGGCAAATCATGTTTTCATAGACTGTGCTATGTGCACAGGAGCACTGTGATTCTGTTTAGCCATTTTTGACTTTAATGTATTCCTTTCAGCATTTGGCTGCACAGAGATTCCTCATCATGTTCGGAATTGATTCCAACATTGTCCTCTGCTTCCGATACACAACAGCACAACCTCTTGTAAATCATTTGCATGTTCTTGCTCAATTTTCTTTTTTATTTAATAGACTACACATTCTGTTCTGCTATGGAAGTGGCTTTGGCTTATAATAAAAAAAAAAAGTTTCTGGATTACTAGCTTCATACATAGGTTTTGGTTCAATATTTTTTAAATGTTAAAAGGTTTAAAGTGCTTTCTTGACAGATTCACATTCAAATTGCTGCCCATCAATTGATAACCATTGCTCTAATTACATAGCATAGACCCATTCCATAATAGACTGAATGTTTTGACCTTGATCCTCTATCAGGTTTGGTAATAATCATGCTTTGGATGCCTGATCATGCCTCGAGGAAGAGCAGCAAATCTGGTCTCTTGCCTCTCCTTTACTATATATATATATATATATCAATAGTAGAGTAGTCTGAAGCATCTTTGGGCAGATATAAGTGGATATGCTGCTACTTGGCTCACTATGTCAGTAATGCCTTGCCCTCCTTCATGAGTAGATAGATACAAGATGGGAGTCTTTAGTCAGTGATTTCCACTATCCTCTGGGCAACAATCCAGCTAGAGCAGTCAACCTGACTAGCTGATGTCATAAAGTAGATGAGGCCAGACTGTTAACTATCATCACACTTCATCTGTAGGACACTTGTAATAGTAATGACTTTGGTCATAGCTTTAAGGGACTTACCAAGTGTTTCTTTACTACCTTCTCCCTCTAAACCCCCCGTATTAAGGATGCTGTGCTCCACTGCAAGCTCTCTGCTATCTGTGAGGTTTGCTGTCTTTCCACATTCCCTGCATTTAACCTTAGCTCACAAGACTGCTATACGTAAATAAATTTTCCCAGCCCATCTGTTGTATTGTCTACATACTCTGATACTGTATAATGTTTGCTGAACCCTGCTGACTCCTGTTTCGACAGGAATACTCAGCTTCTCTTCTACTGTTCCTAGGCAATCCTGTTTACAACAGCTCTTGCATTTGATGAACACTAATGTGCTACAAGTCAGCAGTTTTTTATTGTCTAAAATGATTTATAAAACCATCAATCCTGCTGACACAGCCAACTGACATTTAAAAGGCAGCATCCTAAGGGAAGATCCAACATATTTCACCTTCAAATTGGTAGGAATAGATTTACACAATAGGTAGGAATAGATTTACACATGCAGCATAGCATTCAACAGAGTAAAACAAGTCAAAATAAATATTTCATGACCACTCTGGTACTTTTTTAATGTACTTGTTTTTCTTGTTTAGTGTATTAGTTTTTCTGAATGTTAGGCAACAAAACCCACAGCTCATTCTTCACCCTTATTTTCTTTTGCCCAATTATTAGCTTTTTATGGTTTTATTATTTAAACAATCGCCAGCAGATACCACTCTATTTGCTTCTTCATAAGGGCAGATCATATATTGTTAGCAGAAAAGACTTGTCTGACTTTTCACTACATTTTGCGATTCTCTGAGGATCTAAAATTGTTTTATTTTTGCCATTTTATTTCTATAAAAAGCCTGACATGTATAATATACTTTTGCATTTTGTCAGAGATTTACAGATTAAACTTTTAGTAAACTGTGTTTTACAAATGCAGTAGGTGAACTGACACTGGTCTATATTATTAACTCTTTCTATTACAGCTTGACCTGCAGTGCATCATCATCATCATCCTCATCCTCATCATGTGTTCACATGTTTTTATTCACATATCCCTAGCACCATTTATATTTAGCAACTAGCAACTCTATTTGCTAAAGTCCATAGCTGACTAATTTCTACCTCTGCTGTCCAGTTTTTAATATAAACTTGTATGCTAAGTGAGAGCAGCTTTACTGTTTGATGAAAACACAATGAATTACTAATTGAAACCTTTTATTTTACATTAGTTCAAGAACTTCTTGATCCATGTTAAAGCACTGCATTAGTTTGCACTGATCTGTGCACAAGTATTTACAATAGAGTCAGGGTTTGTGACAGTATTAGCATTAGCTTCTTCTTTGAGTTTAACACTAACTTTGTTATGTACCATTGTTCTGCTCCGAGATTGTTTTTGTTCTTTCAATTCCAAACTCTAAGACTCCATTGGTCCCCTTCTGAGTGACACCTTGCTGCTGCCATTGTAAATCATCCCTGTAACTCCCTGAGTGCAACTTTGTGTGGGTAAAACATTTTTGTTGTACCTCACACCTTTTACCCACTAGTTTCAGTTAGAATGCTGACTAAACCAGGCATTGCTGGTACAAATGGTCTATCAGACCCTTTTATGTCTTTCACAATAGAACACCTCAATACACAATTGTTGTCTTTCATGTGAACATTACTTACAGTGGATTATTGTGAATTGTCATCGATCTGAGTGCAATATCAACAGTAGTAATAAGAAAAATCTACCGAATTGTAGCTTAGAGTGCATATTCAACTGTATTACAGAATAAAACACCCACTAGAACTGAACTTCATTCTCTGAACATCGGTAACAGGTCATCAGCAGTTGACAGGTGTAATTAACTTTAACATGGTGCCATTCATTTGTCCACCAAGAAAGCCTTTGGATGAGAAATTGAAAATACTGAGACTAAGGAACACATTGTCCATTGAAGGCACAGGATAAACAAAAAAATGTAAATGATAATACTGTATGTTTTTATCTGCTGTTCCATGGGTGCAAAATGGTATGGCCAACATATTTTTGTTTTTATAAGATCTCATGATACAATGCATGCAATTGCTCAACCCTAATCATATCACTGTTCAGATATTTATAGTTATTAGATTATGCACTTTCATCTGGCATCACAGCAAGCCATCATTGACTGTCATTGACCATTGACCATCTTTTTTTTAAAACACAAACATGGCTGTTTGGATCTAGCATACGGTCTGCTCTCCCACTGCTAACAGATGTTGTTCAATAATGCTTCAAACTGCTGGATTTACTCAGAGACCAAGGCAGCCTGCAAATTCTTATATGCTTCCATATACTTAAAGATAACACACAAAATGAAAAATTCCTAATCTGAGTTATGGAAAATGAAACAAGGTAGAATGTGAGTAGAGAAAGTTTACTCTAGGAAAGGTTGCTAGTAATCCAGAGTGGAGAACCTCCATATGTTCCTTTGTCACCAGATCCCCACAGTAGTCAGGGCATGTGCATATATGGTTGTATTCAGAGTTGGCATTTTAAGTCAGCTGCCTAACATCAAACGTTGTCAATTTTTGCATTGAAAAATTTGCACACATTCAAACTTGAGATACACATCTGCCTAAGCAGATTTGGTTGGACAAATATTTATAAAAATGTCAGTCCTCCATTTAAGCAATGTCTTTGGTAAAGATGCTGGTTCTTCAGATGTTCCTTTCATGTTTTTTATAGGGACAATGTTACTGGTTTATTCTTTATTCATGTGATATTTGGCCTCAAATGGTGTTCCTTAGTTTATGAAGTGTATTTACAGTTCAAAATATTCTATAATATATATAATTTAGCTTCACCTATTGTGGGTATAAAATTTCAGGTAACAATGCTTGACTTACTACTATACCTCACTCGAGCCAAGCTTAAGCCCAAGCTCAGAATTGTGCAACTGAGATGGTTTTCAGTTGGATAATGAAGCAAACTCCACCCTGATTGCATAAATCTTTCATATCTCTTGAACAGAGCTAAAAAATGGTGTTACATCTAAGATCTGAATGTTAGCAATTTCAGTTTTAGATCCTTACTGTGTGCAAACAGCTCATCTCTGAATAGGACCCAGTGAGTGAGACAGACAGAGAGAGCGCAGTGAATGAAACTAAAACCCACCCAAACACACTTACAGTGGAATTCTTAGGTGATTAATCTCATCCCTTCTAAAGCATTTCATATGCATGCCAAAGAAAATTCTAATAGGTTCTCATGTCATAAACAGATTTTAGCAGATTGAGCCACATCATACACAAACATAGCATCCTGCCAACAGCACAGCTTTGCTCAGAAGAAAAACAGAAACATTTTTGAAATCAAAAAGATCATTAATAACAGTATGACAAACATACAAATTTACGAATGCACAAAGCACAACACTATCTGACATTGCAGCCTTTCTGTGAGTCACACACTTAATTATGGAGGAAAATGGAAATATCTAGAGGACATAAGTTGAGCTTAGTTTAGTCTTTAACACGTGAAAATTTAAATATGAAATTTGGTTAATGAAGCACATTGCATTTCTTTCTCCAGCATGCTTTACTGCTATAAAATGCTGCAAGTTTTAGCCTTAGGTTAAAAAAAACAAAACATAATCCAGAATCTGCAGGTCTTTTTCATAGCTCAGCAGTTAATTAACAGTTTCAGCTTATCTGCTATCAGCTTGCTTTATCATTGTGTTAAATTTTGCCACCAAAAATGATTTGCGGTGCAGACCATCCCGCAGAGAAAGATGCAATTATACATCAATCACAGATATGCTGGGGCTCTGATAATTCTGTGCCACTGTGCAGGTGTGTAAAGGACTGTGTCTACCATATGGCACTACTAAATCTCAAGTCATATAATTATTATCATTTCAAGAGAATATAAATAATAAATTTCTAACCTCATCAATACTTTTACAAAATCAAACTTTTTCCAATCAGTCCTAAGCCTTTTTACTGAATTCTCTCATTAGTTAATGATACAACATTAGCATTTCCACACTTAAATGGATTGCAGAATTTACAATGCATTATTTTTTCATGATATCATAGCATGAATGGGGACTCACCCTTTAATATATTTTGTCTTAGTCTAGGCTTAATCTGTGTCTGGGAAACCAGCCTATAGCACGTCTTCCTAATCTAATTACACTTGGCAAGACTTTCTTTTTTTGGCACATCTATCTAGAGCAGTACTGATTAAATTGTTCTTATATTTGTAATATCTTGAATAATGCAAGAAGAAAAAGGACCACTTCATTTTCCCACAGTAAATAAAGGCTTTTTCACACACACACACACACACGCACACACACGCACACACACGCACACACACACACACACGCACGCACACCAGGCTCTAATAAACATCCTTGTTGATTTTCTTTGGAAAGAACATTTTAAAAAGTTGCAGAAAGTGATGGCTCTTACACCATGCATTTTTAAAAACAAAGCGCCCCCACGTTTTCTAAAAATGCATTAGTGCTTTTGGTGGTATTTTTTAAAAGTAAAGGCATATGAAACAGACTGCTGGAATTGAAAGATTCTTGACCCTGAGTTTTGCAATTGCTTTTGCTGAAATTGTGTTCTGGAGCATTCTTGGAAATGGCAGAGAATTCTGAAGTGCTTTTTAATACCAGGTAGATGTGAAGCAATCACGCTGCAGTTCAAACTTCATCCATCCACTAAGGTCACCTACTATAGCGTACACCCCACATTGTTTAATGTCAATTCATTATCAATGGATCATTTTTATGCAGAAATAAACATTGGTGTTTGAGTTGACTGATCCAGTTTTGTGAATATCCAGTGTGTCAATACATTTCCAGTGTTTTGCTTAGATCTTATTGACACCAGTTGGGAAAATTCATTGTTAGAGCAACAATATATATTATTAATAGACCTATGTATGGCTTAAAAGACATTTATGAACAATATATTAATAGTTGATTTTTATTACTCAGAATCCTCTTGTAGCATAAATGTAACCTGCATAAGAATGCACATCACCCACTCATTATAAATGTTTCCTTTAATAAATGAAATGGAAAAAATGGAAAAGAAATCTACTCAGAGCAGTGGATTTGCAACAGCAGTGAGGGTACTTTATGTGCACTTTATTACTGAACTCTTGAACTTGTTCCAGTGAGAGAGCTAGAAAGAGGATGCATTAAATGCACTCAGGCAAATCTCAGTACTTTGCTGAAGGTCAGAACTTTTATTCCGATGCGGTTTTCTTCCGCAGTATTGTTCTACCTGAATGATATATCTTTGGGATGTTGTTGCATTCATGCCTGAAATAAGCATTTCATCAACTATATAAGCAACACATGAAAATTATAAGCAGTGCACATTAAATCAAAATGTACTGATTTTAGATTTCCTTAAGAATTTTCAGTTTTAATTATTAAATTGTGTCATTTTAGAGCTTATGGAATGAATCACAGGACAGCAGCACTGTGGCCAAACGAATTTTAAACCATTCCTGGTATAATGTCCAGGTCATTACATCATGATAGTGGAGGATGCTAAACTTTCCTTGCCTGATTTTCCAAAACACCAGAAAGTAGCTCAATAGTTTTCAGATCTGGGTGACTGTGAAGGCCATTAGCGATGCTCAACTTTTATCTTCATAAAATCACTTTGTCATCAGTCTTGCGTGTATTAGTGCATTATTATCCTGAGACATGGCACCATCTTTAGGGCACAATATTTAAACCATTGGGAGTACATGGTCTGTCAGAATGGTTTGGTAGTCAATGGCAGTAAAGTCCTTAAGGATTTTGCACACCATAGCCCTCCCATATGCACAAATGACAGTGAGGGAGGACTTATTAAAGAACAATACATTTTCACATTTCATGGCACATGTTTCTGGTGCTGGCACCTTTTAACTGCTTGAGTGACTAAAGGTTTGGCTATAGCAGCTAACCATTAATATATACCCTGTGGAGCTTCCAAGATACAGTTTTGGAGAACGCACAAGAGGCAAGATTTTATTTAGTGAGTAGTGAGTTGGGCAGCTGGGGCTTTATGTGTTTTGGATACTGTCCGAGATAGTACCCAGACATTCCTTTTATTTTGAGTCGACAGTTATTGTTGGATGTGGTATTTCTTGTGGTGGTATACCAACATTACCCTGGAAACTATGGCTTCCAAAACACCACAAAGACTTGCTGTCTAGTCCCAAATGCTCCAGCAAGATACAAACCAACAATATATATATATTTACAGTCAAACCCACTTATCTCGACCTCGGTTAACTCGCCAACCCTATTAAGTTGACGTTGTTGAAGTGGAACCACCACATTCTCGCTTTGTCTTAGCATTTTTTAATCGGTTATTTCGGGGGGGGGGGGGGAATTTGCCACTTAACATCGGGTATGTCAGGAATCCCCCTGCCACGCCCCCTTCGGCGGCGGCATTCCCCGAAGCACCCTGCTTCTTCTCCCGTGCGGGCGAGCTCGTCGCAGTCATGCTGATGACACACACCTGACTCTCATTCACTCACTCATCCCATCTCCTATGTAAGCCCCTCACCTCCACACACTCGCGGTCCGTTATTGTTTGTGCATGATCGTATGTGTTGGTTCATGGCGGTCTGTGTAATCGCGTATACGTATCCCGCTACGTACCCTTCTTCTCGGACTCCGCATTCTCTCAACGGCACTCCGGATTACCCTGATCCTGCTGTTTTCCATGTTCACGCTGTCTGCACCACGTTTATCCGTTGCTGCCCAGCGCTGCGCTTTCCATAGCGCGGATCCGTGGATTCTCTACACGAACTGTCTCTGCTTTCACAGAACTTCGTAGACCGCGCTCCCGGAGCGCACCACTGGATATTACTGCTTTGCTACAAGTATTGGTGGATTATCTCCTGAGTATTCTTAATAAACTTTGTTTGCGTTTACTTCGGCTTCCGCCTCCTTATCCGCATTACAGGTTATCTCGATCCACATGACCAATCAAACAAATCGCGGCAACGCTGTTGTGTAAAAAAACCTCCAAAAACACGTGCATGCACATTCTCATTTAATAACGCATATCATGTACATAAAGAAATTTCAAGCACGTTAATATATTGCCGCCATATTGGTTTTCGTTTATCTCGATCATCGGTTATCTCGACGCTTTTTGGTGTCCCCTAGGCCAGCGACATAACCGGGTTCCACTGTACATATATATATATATATATATATATATATATATATATATATATATATATATATATATATGTGTGTGTGTGTGTGTGTGTGTGTGTGTGTGTGTGTGTGTGTGTGTGTGCGCATGTAAATGTGTGTAGAACCACCAATGGTCATAAAAATACACAAAACACAGGTGAAACTCTAAATGTAAAGGTACTTGGTGACAGCCCAGACTGTACATTCATGCAGACGTTCTACACACATATTTTTCAGATCATGTTGCTGACACGCCAGTAATCAGCAGTTATTCAGAAAATGAATGTAAAATACAGAATGCATGCCTGTCCATTTTTCCTCATAATGTCTTTGGATACAAATTTAAACTTAGAATGTCCATACACACATTTTTCAATATGTGACACCAAAATGATAGGTGTGTCTTGTGCCATAGGTGTGTCTTGTGTGGTTTTAATTAACAGATTACTGCATTTGCAATAGTTTGCCCCATATCATTCTTATTATGCCACCACTGAGACTTGCGATATAATGCATAGTTTAGCCCTAATATTTTCATTATCATGCCACTGAGTAAATATAGAGAATTAGACCTAGCGTCTAATAGCATAACCAGCCATCATTTTTAGAGCACTTGTTGTACACTTCAAAAAACATGGTTTCAACATTGTAGTATAAATTATAAACAGACAAGCTAAGTGAGTCTAGCAGAAATATTATGCAAAAAGAAAAAACATGTGCTTGTGTTAAAATGATAATATAATATTATAATATGCCTTTTAAGTATGGTTGAATTATAATAAAGTGAGATTCAGATAAAAAATGGCTTAATAAACTTGAGCGTGTTTTTGCGACAACTACATTTTGGTTTTGACTTGTGGTTATTGATTATGCTGGGTTTTTGTTGTTCTGTTTATTTTTTAATTTTAGGTGGGGATTATAACATAATTTTATTATTTTATTTTTTTTTACTTTTTTGGCTATAAATCTATTCAGAAGTTTTTAAAATGTAGCACTCCATGATATTTCTAAACTAAGATTAAAATGCAAATTCTATCATAATCCGAGTTAAAAATTGCAATAGACCTGTCAATGTCTAAATGTGTGCAGGCATGTTTAAAATGTTTTAATTGCTGACTTTGCAGTTTCCAACATGTTAATGAGCCCAAACAAGCTTTTTGAAAACAGTGTTTTAACCACACATAATGCATGTTTTAGTCAGCATTTCTCCCTGAGTCATTTTAATTCATTTGCCCAGCTATAAATAATTAAATTAAGTAAATGTATCTTAATCAATATGTAGTAACATTTGTAACCTTCTTTTTACTTTTTATTTTTTAAACTAGTGTTTATTTTTTTGTTTTTGCCACAAGCCCGCAGAATCCTTCTTTAACATTCCATAACACACACTGCAGTCAATAAGATAGATAAATACGGAAAGAGAGCTGGCTAATACAGTATGCAAAATGGCTACTTCTCTTATCTGCAGTGTAATAAATTTAAACAGAGTGTGCAGAATGGTGTTGGCTGCGAAAATGTGTGTGTATGCGTATACGTGCTTTTTATGAGCAAATTCTTTGCATGTTCAGCATTCCTCAATCTTCACACATCATCCTTTCTGCCTGTTAAAATTTATTTTACCTACAGATTTATCAGACTGTAGATGCAACACTGAGTCATGTATGAACATGTTTGTGTTTAATGTATATCAAAAAAGAAACAATATAAATTTTAGAACATTATTATATTTTTGAAGGTTTAGGTTTCAAAACCTGCCAAGACATTTGGCACAACATCACATGCAGACCTGATGTCTTTATAAATTGACACTTAAAATGGCACTCATTCCATTTGATACACTATTTTGACAAAAGCATTGAGTCACCTGACCTTTCCTACTATAAGGGATATGGTACGCTATATAGTTCTTTTCCAAACTGTTACCACAAAGCTGTAGATACTCAATTCTATAGGAATAAAAGTTTGCATTTACTTGAACTTGAAAACCCAAATCTATTCCAACATGGCAATGTCCCTGTGCACAAAGTGAGCTCCTTGTACTTCCAATAGTGTTAAGGCCAGCAGAGCAAGCTTTGCTGGCCCTGACCACCCACCTCTACAATATACCTACGTTTTGATAGCTAAATGCTCTATAACATGGGCAGCAAAGAATATGAGAATGCACGCATTAGGTCACTATTTTGTCTTATACCAAAAGGCTGTTTATCTTCACTAAAGAAAACAACAGACAATAGGGTGCCCAGCAATCCCGCTGAGTGTAGCTTCTCTATAATAAGTTGCATGGTCACATTAGTTCCAAGGATCTTCCATGTGAGACCAAACGCTGTAATGTGTGTGAAAGGGATGGACATGTTCCAGATGGTGAGCTCTGGAGCCAACGTTTGTTGCCAGAAAGCATTCTCTTGTCATGCCTTGTTTTTCTTAAATGTTCCTGCAGGGTGGCATTGACCACTGGAGATTTTATGTCCTATTCTAGATTTTGTCCTTTTCTAGTCTTAGTGCAAGAAGTGAGGTTTTGATCAGCTCCACCATAAAGGTATCAAAAGCTACCAGTTGGTATGACTGGGTCAATTGGTATGATGGGTCTGATTGGTAAGATGGGGCCAATGCAAGCAGCAGTACCCTTTAAAAAATGGGTTGTTCTGAACCCAAAAACTGAAAGTTTGATTAATTGTTTCATTTTTGTGTTCATTTAGAGCAAACCCCAACAACTTTGATTTTGATGGTTGTTTGTGGTACTCTGGTGCCGTGATTGTATTTTAATTTTTAACATCCCAGACTGTATTGAAGAGAACTTGCTGATTTGAGATAAAGTCTGCTGTTTTCATAAGAAATATGATTATGAATATAAATCTAATCTGTTTAACTGATTTCAGATAATTATGTTTTAATGTTTGCCTCTCTAATACCAACAAATAAAAAAACTCAGTTACATATAGTTTAAAGATGTTATTTTTGCAAGCTTATAAACTCTGCTGCAAAATAACCTTGTTGACATTACCCAGTGATTGCAATTTGCAGCCTTTATGAAGTCTTGCATACATGTATATGCATATATAGGACTACACATAGTAGCAATTGTAGTACTGTATATTCAATTTGTTTTAGAATTCTTAATGATATGAATAATAATAATAATTATTATTATAATATACAAGGTAACTCAACAGTTGGGCTGATTTGTGTATTTTTTAACCTAATGCATTAAAAAAGAAACCAACAAAGTTAACAACAGAATTAACACCTAGTTAGGTTACTAAATCATGTAACTACTCTATAAATGTGCAATATAAGGTATGAGACAGAATGGCAATATGTTTAATTTTGCAATGTAAAAGAGTTTGAGGACAGGTCTTGTGACTATATAACGTTTATTAAGATCTTTTTAAACACACTCAAAAATACAAACTGTAACATACATTTTTATTTCCTTGCAATCCATGCTGTTGTATCTATGTGCATTTAGTAGTGCATTAGCAGCTCTATTAAAAAAATTCTATCAAATTCATGACATAAAATATCTATTGATACTGCAACCAAATATTCAAGATATTTAAATTTCTTAATAATTTTTTTCTACAAACTAAAGAAAACTAATTTTATATTTTTAAGCCATCAGCTTATAAGTTTCAAGCAAACACTTGTTCAGTCAATACGATTTATTGCAACTAGATGAGTCCAATGTTATAATAAATAACTAATAAATAAGTTTTTCCTTATCAGTTAATGCTAATGTTGGTAATTAGTTTGCTACATATAATTTATAATTTAATACTATATATATATATATATATATATATATATATATATATATATATATATATATATATATATATATATATATACACACATTATATACATCATTATATACATATAATTTATAATTTAATACTATAGCAATGTATTGTCCTTAGTGTTTCAAGAATGTTCTTTTTTTGTACTGTACACTCTATTTATATACATATGGTTAGTTGTAAGTCATTATATGTTGAATTATTATTTCTATTTAAATGACTGTATCCCAGTGGGTATGTCAATGAAGAGTGCCAGACCACCGTGTTTACAGAAAGAACAGTAAAGCAACCCCAGTGGGTTTCGTTTGCTGCCTCAGTGTGTGATCATTGATTTATGTCATTTCATGGTCACTAGCGATCACAGGTAATTGCTTTCCATGTTGCAGAGTGTATTATTTAAAGACTGCATGTTATTTTTTGGTGCAGGATGACCTCACACCATAGTGAGTAATATATGAAATATAGCCTTCAAAAATACGCACATTTATCTCAACATACTTATATCCATTGATAGAAGTGTGTATATATTAGGTTATTTGCATTATTTAGTAAGTAATTTTTTTTCCATATTTGTCATTGGCTTACTTTTTTCAGATGTGATCTTCCTACACAGTCTCACCCCACATCGTCACATATCGACGTTGATCAAGTGTATAGGACGGCCATCTATGTTGAAAAGCGACGCAAAGGGGCTCCCTTCTGCGTCGGATGTCTACGCCATCCGAGGCAACGTCGATATGTGACGATGTGGGGTGAGACTGTGTTGGATCTTTCACATGAAAAAAAGTCTACCACACATTGTTCACCTTTCCAGACAGACAAACAGACACACAGACAGACAGACAGACAGACAGATAGACAGATAGATAGATAGATAGATAGATAGATAGATAGATAGATAGATAGATAGATAGATAGATAGATAGATAGAAAGATAGATCGATCCTAGGTGTCAATGTTTTAGCTCTTACATAGCTCTTATCTCTGCATACATTTCTCATATTAAATTAACAAAGTTTACACCAATAGTTTTCACACAAGGCTGACTACAAAGTAATTGGTTGAAATCAAATATTTAAAGACAGACTTGCCATCTTTTGTTAATCTTAAAGCCTTCACGTTCTGTAATCCACTCTTATCCTGTTTATCCATGTAAGAGATGGCTCAAGATTAATTTTTGAAAAGATGTAGAGTCTTCTAATTCCCTCCTATGTCTACTCATACAGCAAATCTACAATCAGAACATTCCAAAATCAAAAATATCACAAACATCACTTAATTGCCAATGAAATGTTGAAGCTGCAGAAATGTAAGTACATATATCTTTCTGCTCTGCTTGACATGGGAAATATGACATTTTGTCATCGTCTTGATAATTAACACTGCTGACATTTCAAGGATTTGCATGATCGGTTTTCTCTGGGATTGGTCGAGTAAGGTAAGTAAACACGACAGTGTAATTAGCATTTCAGGCTTGAATAGATTTCAGTACTGCAAAGTAGTGTGATAAATGAGCACAGCAAGGAGATTTTGCTATACTTAGTTGGTTATACTCTTGTGCTTTCTGAGGGAAATATTATCGGTGGAAAGGGAATATTTGATTTCTCTAATGTTTCTGGGCTAACAGTCCTGAATTCTTTTAGTTCTAAAAAAGCTTCTGACAGAGAAAATTACAATTTCAACTTTTCATATGGTTTTATAGCCTGCATATGAAGCCATATTTGTCATACAAAAGAACAGAAAAAAAATGAACTTAAAGAGTTTTGCAATATGATTAATATGCACAGGTTTTTTTATTATACATTTTATACTTTTAATGTCTCTGTCAGAGCTTTTCCTATGATTTCTTTTTGTTAAAATATATTTAATTGGACGATTGACATAAGATTTGACTTGCTTTTTGGAATTCCTGTGAATTTTTCATGAGATTGGGTCACCGGTGTGATGTGTGAAGCGATTAGTTGTTTATGAGATGCTGGTGTGTTTACTTGGAGACAAGCTGATTGACAATAGACACCAGAAGCTGTCAGAATTAAAGGGGATGGAGAAGACAGAGATTAAAAGTGCCTGTGAAGTTCTGGCTTCTCTGAAGAGCCTCTTTTGAACTAGGTGTCATTTCTTTTTCCCAGAAAGAAGTAGCAAAGTTTCTGAAAATCCAAAAACAAATGAGAGGTGATGATCATGGGAGGTCTAGCATTCCTTGAACAACATATAACTATACTTTTGTGCTATAAGTCACTTAAAACATACCTTGTAAAAAAAATAGACCATAGACAGACCTGGATAATATATTTTTTATTTGTGATGCGTGAACAGAGCACCAGCTTCTCACAGCTGAAATACTGGGCTGATTTTTTTTTTTTGTGGGAACACAATGTCCAACATTACTACATCATGTCAGAAAAGTCTTTTAGGTATCCAAGCAACCAAAACATGAATCTGGTTGGCCTGATGCTGTTTCACTTATCTAGTGAGCTAACCAATGTACAAATGGTATTATTTGTACATCACTATAGAGGTCCATAAAAGTAAATAGCAGGTAAATACTCTGATAAATACTCTAAAAGATTTCCAGACACTCATCAAACATTTTCATAGCTGTTAGATGGTTCACCTGCATTCCAGGTATTGGTTAAAACACATGCAAGCATTTATTAGTCATCCAGTACAGTGTGAATGAGATTAAATGCATTCATTAAGGAAACCAAAATAATGTATTTTTACATGGAATTAGGAGTACATGGTCTGATACAATATATGTATCGAATCCCTTTTGAGTAATTTAAACAATAAAATGTGCCGCACGTCATCTTTTTGAAAAGATATATCTGTCCTAGACTGATATTGAATTCTGTTTTTGTTTTGTGGCAAGAACACTTGAATACATTTCTTCCAGTAGTAAATCAAAGAAACTATTACAAACGTGAACAATCATTTTCTTCAGACATAGAATTTAAAATAAATTAACTTTTACAGCATGTAATCAGATCACTTCTATATGCACCAATGCTTTTAGAACAGATATCAGGTTTTATAACATGGTCTAATGAATGGAAATTTGAATTTTGATATAATGAACCTGCTCTTCCAGTAATTTACAGAATTTTTATTTTATTTTATGAGATCGGAGATACTGTATATTTCTACAAGGTTTCCAAGGTGATGGCAATGTGTTTGAAGATCTGAAAGTTGAGTTAACCTGTCCCAAATTGTTCTGCTGTGCTGCTGGGTCTGACTTTTAGGCCTGACAGTCAAAAAAACTAATCTCTATAGGCAACTATTTACATTTCACAATGCAGATTCATACATACACAAAAAAGTCAATATTGTGAACCTACAATATTATGTATGAGTGTTTAAAATTAGGAGCACCAAAGGGGCCACAGAAAATTCTCTTAACCTGATGAGAGTTTATGTAGTTTTAACATTTAGAAATAATCTAAACTTTCATTTATTAATTTGTGAAAATATTAAATGCTATCAACATCATTAATTTACTGGTTCTATGCTCATAAATGCTTTATAGTGTTTAGCGTGTTGCAGTGACAATTACTAAAACATAACACTGTGCTTGTTAAAATTAAAGACTTATGACACACACACACACACACACACACACACACACACACAGACAAATCATAGATTGACTTTTACAGCATTAAGCAAACCACCTTATCCATAGAAACTTACAATCCTCTCATTTATACAAGTGAGCAAGGTTAAGGGCCTTCTAAATGACCTTACAACCTAAAAACTAATGTCTTAACCACCAAGCTAAAACTAAATAAAAAAAATTGTAATTTAGCAACTTAGAGTTTGGAAGACACCTAGTCATTTAATGTTTTTGTGAGACACATGAATGTTCCTTTTGTTAATATGCAACAGACTACTTAATTGAATTTAATGAAAATTTAGTTCAACCAAGGAAGTACATAAATGTACAGATGTTAAACTTTAAACACTCTTGGCATCTAGACAGATGTTTCAGTTTCTGTAAAAAATCAACTGAAATGCTTTGCCATGCCACTTGTAAAAATTGCCAAAGCTGATCTTCTCTAGCTGTAGATTTCTATCTAACCTTGTGATAAAGTTCATTCCAAAGCAGTTCAATAGTTTTCAGCCTTATGAAAGGCCATTTCATAATAGATATAACTCCAGCCACTGTCAGGCACTGTTTGCTCTCTATATACAGTGAGGAAAATAAGTATTTGAACACCCTAAAAAAAAAAATCCAGAAATCACAATGTATGATTTTTTAACTATTTATTTGTATGATACAGCTGCAAATAAGTATTTGAACACCTGAGAAAGTCAATGTTAATATTTGGTACAGTAACCTTTGTTTGCATATACAGAGGTCAAACGTTTCCTGTAGTTTTTCACCAGGTTTGCACACACTGCAGGAGGTATTTTGGCCCACTCCTTCACACAGATCTTCTCTAGATCAGTCAGGTTTCTGGCCTGTCGCTGAGAAACACGGAGTTTGAGCAGGGCAGTCGCCCTGCTCAGTGCAGTCGCCCTGTCCCATGTGCAGAAAAACACCCCCAAAGCATGATGCTACCACCCCCATGCTTCACAGTAGGGATGGTGTTCTTGGGATGGTACTCATCATTCTTCTTCCTCCAAACACGTTTAGTGGAATTATGACCCAAAAGTTCTATTTTGGTCTCATCTGACCACATGACTTTCTCCCATGACTCCTCTGGATCGTCCAAATGGTCATTGGCAAACTTAAGATGTACCTGGACATGTGCTGGTTTAAGCAGGGGAACCTTCCGTGCCATGCATGATTTCAAACCATGACATCTTAGTGTATTACCAACAGTAACCTTGGAAACGGTGGTCCCAGCTCTTTTCAGGTCATTGACCAGCTCCTCCCGTGTAGTTCTGGGCTGATTTCTCACCTTCCTTAGGATCATTGAGACCCCACGAGGTGAGATCTTGCATGGAGCCCCAGTCCAAGGGAGATTGACAGTCATGTTTAGCTTCTTCCATTTTCTAATGATTGCTGCAACAGTAGACCTTTTTTCACCAAGCTGCTTGGCAATTTCCCCCGTAGCCCTTTCCAGCCTTGTGGAGGTGGACAGCTCTTTGTTCTTGGCCATGTTAGTAGTTGGATTCTTACTGATTGTATGGGGTGGACAGGTGTCTTTATGCAGCTAATGGCTAAAGGCAGACTAACAGGTCTTTGAGGGTCAGAATTCTAGCTGATAGACAGGTGTTCAAATACTTATTTGCAGCTGTATCATACAAATAAATAGTTTAAAAATCATATATTGTGATTTCTGGATTTTTTTTTTTAGAATATGTCTCTCACAGTGGACATGCACCTACGATGACAATTTCAGACCCTTCCATGATTTCTAAGTGGGAGAACTTGCAAAATAGCAGGGTGTTCAAATACTTATTTTCCTCACTGTATATGAAAAAGATTTTGGGTCATTATCTACTTGTATTTTCCGTGTCAATGTGAAAGTATTTTGACATGATGATTGATGGTTTTATGCCAAAATAGTGCCCCTAGCCCAGCTGAAGAGAAGCAGCCTCAATGCATAATGTTACCCCACAATGCTTCACTTTCAGTCTCTAAATTTCTTTGGGAACTCTTTGTGGAATATGATGCTTAGTAGAATGCAATCCCAAACTTTCAAGCAAATACTACAGCAACAGCTGGCTTTTATCTGGTTTTAATTAGAATCACTTTAATTGATGGCAGGACACATAACCTGACTGGTTAACTCTGAGGACAGTTAAAGCCCACATTATAAAATAGTTTGCAGACTTATGCAGTCAGGGTGGTGTTGTTTTTTTTTTTAAATGTTCCCAATTATTATTTTGTTTGTCTGGGATCTATGTTGTTAATTCTGTCTTAATATTTAAAAACTTGCAATTTAATAAGACAGACAGACAGACGGACAGACAAACAGATAGATGCTGTTTGTAGGAAACTGGCTCATAATCCAAATCCACCCATTTCATCTGTGAAACATTGTGGCATGAACATGCATAGCTGTCAGTGGAACTGGCGCACTTGCATTTATTGATGGCATTCCAAAAGCATTTGGAGGATAAATTTTGTAGCAAACAGAAGCATCTTAACTGCTTCCTTTCAATACTAGGTCATAATACAGATTTTAGACAATCACTGATTGCGATTTAATGAAATTATTATTATTTTTTTTCTCATACATTTCTTTGGTAACTGGTGGAATGGAAGGGGTCAGGGTCGTAGTGTACCTGAAGCTTAAGCTTAGATCACTGAGTATGAGGCAGGAATACGTGAACTTACGTAATTACTCATAAGTCCCCTGTAAGTGGGTACTCTGTACAGGAACCAAGAAATTTGAAGGTCCACTAAAAAAGGACCATAAAATGACTGCATTGCAGGCCTGGCAGAACATCACTAGGAAACGCTCCAAGCTTTTTCAAACAGTCAGTAATTGCAAAAGGATCTGCAGTCTCCAACAAAACATGACAGATATTATGTTAACCATTACAGATATTAGGGTCCTCTAAAAGAGAGGAATGTGAAATGAGTTTATTTATTACAGTCCATTGTCTATTACAGAGCAGACAAAGCATTGAATCACCAAAATATATGTAAATTCTCTTAGACTAATGCTGACATTCAACAGTGACACCAAATGTGTTCCTAAAGATTCTAAAACCATTAATGTCTGCTGAAAATAAAGAAGGGAAACAAACCCTAAAACAACCATGGGGTTCATCATGACCCACCCCTGAAGTACACTTAAAAGTTTTAATGCTTTACAGCAAACGATTAAACATGTCAGGTATATTTATAAGGTTCATTTGTACAGTATAATAAATAATTCTGGATTATAATGTAGCTATAATTGTAATGCTGTGTATTGTTAAAATACAATTTTTGTACAAAAGGGGTAGTGACTCCTAAATTGTTAAATTAATCTACATATAAATACACTCAAACTAAATGTGATCTTCTGCATTAAATGTATTGTTTTATTTTACATTTTCCAAAACACATTTGTGTTCCACCGACAACTACTAAAGACATATTATCCTATCAGTAATTTATCTTTCAGGGCTATTAACAGTTTTTAATAATTTTGCCATTATTGATAGAAATCTGCAGGACTTAAATAAATTGTGTATTTCATTACATCATAAAATGGAACTGATGCATTACCGAATACGAAATAACAGCATCCATTATCTCAGTCATTTCTATGCATAACAGTTTTAGACTATTTTACTTTTCTGTTTCTTTGGATTATAAAATACTGAGTTTGCCCTTGTTATAGTATATCTGCCCCATGTTCTTATGATCTTTTAATAAATAGACTTCTACATATCCTTTGCAAAATTTGTAAGCTAAAAACTAATAAATAAATATATAAATAAATAAAAAATAAAAATAAATCACCAAGGGGAAGGGAAAAGCTTTGCCTATAATCACATAGGACAAAAGGTAACGTTTCATATCACAGAATAAACGTATGGAGTACCCTATTAGTCACTTCCAAGATTTCTTTTTTTATGAATTAACAACACCGATACACCAGTACAAACTCCAACACCAATTTGCATCTACTGGTCACATTATTCATTGCCACTCTAACGAATTATTTACAACAATTACCTTTTGGTGTAGCTAAAATATACCATTATAATATTTTGTGGCATGTAAATGACCTTCACTGGAGCCTATTTTAGTACAAAGATTCCATATATTATATAATGCAGCCTTACTGTAAATACAAACATTTTTAACTCTTAGTCAATTCTGTTTGAGTATGTCTTGTAAAACAATTGAATTGATTGCACTGATAAGGCTTTAAGCTATTGTCTTATGTTGCATAAGTTCTGTTAATTAGCAAACATAATGTGGCCCCAAATGAATCAATGACTTGGCCCAACCATATTTTGCATCTCAGTTTTTTGACTCATACATCAATGGAGTGAATCTTTAATGGCTGCTAATGTAATTAGGGAGTGGGCGTTTTTGAAAGGAGCCCACGAACACTTTGCTAGCTTGTCACTGGCAGAGTCAGTGCTGGCCCATTATGGTGTAACTAATTGTGACACAGCCATGTGCAAATGCACTCGAACCCTCTGTCGTTTTTTCGTTTTTTTTTTCTGTAGTCCTTTATGTAAGTAAAAGATCTTTCAAAGACTCATGGCTGGACTGCACCACTCACGATCAATCACTCACTATGGGAAAAACATGAACAAAAGCCTTAAGGAGTTAATGGCTCTGGCAGGAGGCTAGAGAGGCGTACGAATGGATCAAAGTTCTTTTTATGGATGAATTATACATTTTGAAAAATTACTGAATAAAGCTAAGCAGAAAATGTCCAGAAAGGCCAAAAAAATTTAGCACAGAGATTGTGGCTCTTTCTCGTTCTGAAAGGTTTTATTCAATCATGTATCAATGTGTGTGTTGCTTTCTAACATTACTGGTCTGATATGAAGTGAATATTTATGGTAATAAAAACACGTTTATATTGAAGTGCGCTGAATTGCAAAGTGTTAAAAATAAATATCGAAGTGCTATGTTATTATTTGTTTTACTCAATATCAAATTTTTTACATTAAGTTTGCTATTTTTTTTTTTTTTACCATTTTTACCTTTTTAATTTTCTATTTTAGTTTTCATTGCTTTAAAGTGAATTAATATAAATAGTTATTAAATTGTAATATATTATTTTATATTGAGCTGTTTGTAATATCTAACTATTAAGTTAAATTATTATTATATGTAAAAATAATGATGTACTGAGATGAAATCTTGTGATACTGTGTAGAAATTATGACACAACACCTTCAGAAGAATTCAGAAATCACAATATATGATTTTTAAACTATTTATTTGTATGATACAGCTTCAAATAAGTATTTGAACACATGTCTATCAGCTAGAATTCTGACCCTCAAAGACCTGTTAGTCTGCCTTTAAAATGTCCACCTCCACTACATTTATTATCCTAAATTAGATGCACCTGTTTGAGGTCATTAGCTGCATAAAGACACCTGTCCACCCCATACAATCAGTAAGAACCCAACTACTAACATGGCCAAGACCAAAGAGCTGTCCAAAGACACTAGAGACAAAATTGTACACCTCCACAAGGCTGGAAAGGGCTACGGAGAAATTGCCAAGCAGCTTGGTGAAAAAAGGTCTACTGTTGGAGCAATCATTAGAAAATGGAAGAAGCTAAACATGACTGTCAATCTCCCTTGGACTGGGGCTCCATGCAAGATCTCACCTCGTGGGGTCTCAATGATCCTAAGGAAGGTGAGAAATCAGCCCAGAACTACACGGGAGGAGCTGGTCAATGACCTGAAAAGAGCTGAGACCACCGTTTCCAAGGTAACTGTTAGTAATACACTAAGACGTCATGGTTTGAAATCATGCATGGCACGAAAGGTTCCCCTGCTTAAACCAGCACATGTCCAGGCACGTCTTAAGTTTGCCAATGACCATTTGGATGATCCAGAGGAGTCATGGGAGAAATTCATGTGGTCAGATGAGACCAAAATAGAACTTTTGGGTCATAATTCCACTAAACATGTTTGGAGGAAGAAGAATGATGAGTACCATCCCAAGAACACCATCCCTACTGTGAAGCATGGGGGTGGTAGCATCATGCTTTGGGGGTGTTTTTCTGCACATGGGACAGGGCGACTGCACTGTATTAAGGAGAGGATGACCGGGGCCATGTATTGGGAGATTTTGGGGAACAACCTATTTCCCTCGGTTAGAGCATTGAAGATGGGTTGAGGCTGGGTCTTCCAACATGACAATGACCCGAAGCACATAGCCAGGATAACCAAGGAGTGGCCCTGTAAGAAGCATATCAAGGTTCCTGCATGGCCTAGCCAGTCTCCAGACCTAAACTTAATAGAGAATCTTTGGCGGGAGCTCAAACTGCTTGTTTCTCAGCAACAGGCCAGAAACCTGACTGATCTAGAGAAGATCTGTGTGAAGGAGTGGGCCAAAATACCTCCTGCAGTGTGTGCAAACCTGGTGAAAAATTACAGGAAATGTTTGACCTCTGTATATGCAAACAAAGGTTACTGTACCAAATATTAACACTGACTTTCTCAGGTGTTCAAATACTTATTTGCAGCTGTATCATACAAATAAATAGTTAAAAAAATCATACATTGTGATTTCTGGATTTTTTTTTTAGATTATGTCTCTCACAGTGGACATGCACCTACGATGACAATTTCAGACCCCTCCATGATTTCTAAGTGGGAGAACTTGCAAAATAGCAGGGTGTTCAAATACTTATTTTCCTCACTGTATATATTTTTTAAAATCACATTAAAGGCCTTTTCATAGTCAGGAAATAAATAGCATGGCTTTATTTGTATGAAATACTACACAATTTCTCAGAATTGCTAATATTTGTAAGAAAAAAGATGAGTGCATTCTTCCATGCAATATTTTTGTTTCCATACAAACAGATGCTTAATGGACAGCTGTTGGTACCCATAGATTCATCCTGGAATTAAATCCTGGAATATTTATCAACCCCTTTGTCATTATTGAAAATTCAAATAAGCTCTTTTGGCTGCAAGCACCCTTCCACCAGCACACAATGCCTCTTAGCATCTGTGCAGGATGATTTAAAAGTATCGTGCTTGAAGAAAAGAAAAAAAAATAAACATGGCTGTATACAAGGCTGCTACCTGGGTCATTGTAAAGCATCATTGTTTCAGGCACAATTATTTTGATAAAAGGTGAGGGAGCTTGTATTGATGTTGGGATTCATAAGGTAATCGTTTTACAACTCTCTCTTCAAACAACTATAGTTTCTATTGAAAATCAGGAACTGAAGGTCCTTTACATGTGCTGTGAGGATATACAGGCAGGTTTAGCCCCGGGGTTCGAGTGAGTCTGGCTCTGCCGACCTGCAATTTGTCCCTAATCACCAATACATTAAGGCAATGTGACATCTAATTAAATTTAAAGCAGAAGGTCAATTCCTTCCTGTTCTTTCTGAAGATCTCAATCTCAAGTCTAGTGCATGGGACCATTACAGTGGTGTATTTCTTCTCTTTCCATCTACATAGATTTGTAACTTTTTCGAAAATCACTGGTGAAAATGATGAGCCAATGTTTAATTAAATGTTTTATAGTGATTATATTACCACTTTTATTTCTTATGAAGTATAGAAATTCTACATATCTGACCGCATTGTATATTACCTCACTTAAGCTTTAGTTTTCATGTAACATCCTGTTTTCTGCCTCAAATTCTTTTTATATTTAAAATACTTTAAGAAAAATTTAAAAGATTTAAAGAAACCCAGCCACAGAATTGAATATTGTTTAAGGGCAAAATGTTAATATGTAATAAAAGCATTTAATTATGAATTCAACACTAAACTAATGTATTCCAGTCTAAGAGGAAGAGATCAGGGAGGAAAAGATATAGGAAAGACAGAAGAATGTGTCTTTGCCACAAGGCTTATTCACCATTACTCTGTAATCAGGGTTGGTCCATGAGCTCCTATGTTTAAAACTAATTGACTTAATTTAGTTAATTTTTTAAACAATTATTTGAAAATAAAACAGAAATAACCTTGTTTGTTCAAAACCCTGAACTGATATAGTATTATACATGTTGCTAGGGCTTTAATTGTTTCAACCCAACTGACAAAGTATTCATGTTAAGAGTGGCACACAACCGCACAGAAAAACATTAGCCATTAGAATTTGAGTGCAAGCTGTTTTTATAGAAACTATAATGTATTAAATGTGTATATTCATATAAACCCAATATTCATGTTACCTTTTGAAAACACCCTAATTCACCCTTTTTTTATAATAGAATTGAAAATAATGATATAATAAATAAAATGATTTTATTTCCAATAATTCCATATAAAAATTGACCTCAAACATCAAATGAACACATTTAATGATTTACTAGTTTTAAAAATGAAATGACTGGTTGACTAATTCATTGTTTGTCTGACTGGTTAATTATATATATCAGTGTTATAATTATACAACTGTATGGATCACAAGTAAAAATTTAAAATTTTATTTTTCCCCATCTCCCCCTAAAATATGTCCTGGTTACATCACTGTCTAATACTGTACATATTTAACAACATTATGTAATTTTAAAATCATGGTGGCTCCACTGGCAGGGAAAATGACTAGTTATGAGAGAAGTCAAGTAATTAATGCAAGGGAGATTTTAATTAAAAAAACATAAAAACTTCCATGGATCTTCATCGCAAGAACTAATTGCAGATTTCAAAACACTGGCGGAACACAAACTAGAAAAGTGTGAATGCTATTTTATTTGGATCAAATAATCGAGGCTGTGAGAGTTTAACAGATTTTTTGGAAGCAAGCATTTGCCTTTTTAACTACAAATTTATTTCAAATCTCTTATTTGTTCCATTAAATTCCTCCAAATTGAGCATGCGACAGTGGCTCTCTGTGATAGTTACTCACACTTGCCACCCCTCTATCCTACTATCATTAATCATTTTAATGAAGCGAGTTAGCTTGCAAAGTCCCCTTTTATGTTAATGGCAACGGACTAAAGCAGAAGAATGCTCATTATGTTACATTTGTACAATCTAATGTGTGCTTGTTTTTCATTAGGTAAAGCAGATACAACACAACCAAATCCTAATGCAGCATTCCTTTTCGCGTTTCATTATAAAAATAATAGTGAATATTAGTGTAATGAAAATCTCAAATGCACACTCTTTGTGATCATTAATGTCTATATTTGTCTATATTTTTTTAGCACATTACTTTGCACCTTAAATGTTTTCAGATGTACGATATAGAACTTAATGGATCATCTTATATTTATATATCCAGTATATATAAATATAAGATGAGCATTCACTAGCATGGATCCATTCTGAAGTGATTGTGATTATGCTGCCTTTGCATGTCATTTCATAAAACCAAAACTGTTTTCTATTGTTGCACTGTAACAGAGATGCAAACAAGAACATGTGTACCAATTGTTAAACAACAGAGTGGCTCATTCACAGGAACTTATATTGCAAAAGTTTTTTCTAATCCAATAAAAAAACAAGTCACACTGCATGTTGTGTTTATTAATACAAGAATACAGGAGAGGCTGTATAACAGAATCACTGTTTATAGCTGCTATAATGTAAGCCAGTGTTATTTAATCTTATCCACAAAAGGTCGGTGTGGCTGCAGGCTTCCATTCCAGCAAAAAAAGGAGCCATACCTAATTTCACTTGTTTAATAGTGGTACATATTTTGCTGTAATAAAAGAATGCTAATAAGTAATAAAAGAATGATAACACACTTCAGACTGACGTGTGATATGTAAATAATTCACTCTGCTTTGGGAATCCAGCGTGGTTTCATTCTGTGTAACATCATGGGTGAAATGGTCATGTGTTATTTTGTACCAAATAAATGAATGAACAAATAAATAAAACCTTTTTTAATCTGCTATTTTATATTTATGATTTTGGCATATTGTTAATTCAGAGATAAATATAAAAGATTAAGATACAGGATGTTACCTGATGAAGCAATAAATATGAACTACTTCAAACCCTCCACACTCTCTTTTTCTTACTTGTGGCAGACTTTTTTTAGTACTTGAAACAAACTGGTATCTTGGAAAAACACAACACATTTACTATTGCAAATTCATTTAACACTATGGACAAATTAATTTGTATGGTAATAATGGTGAAAGTGTGGGGTAGGGTTCAAATATCATTACATTTCTATGAAATGTAACCACAATCTTATGATTTAGTACAATGTTTTCAATTAATGTTTGTTACCTTACTTATATAAATTGGGTAAATTCCAAAATTTTATTTGAGGTGACTGATGGCACCTTAGTCTATAGTACATAACATCAGTTAGGTTGTTCTTCTGATAACAGAGATTAAAATTGGCACATGGAAAAAGCCTGGCCTTGTTGGACTGAATAAATCAAAGGCATACTGCTTCCATTACCAATTTGCTTTGAGAAAAATGAAAAATGCTGTGCCCAAGGCATCCGCCAAGATCCAGAATTTAATTGATACTTAAATCATGCTGACTAGGGACATAACTTATGTGAAAAGGGGAAAAATTGCCCCTTTAGCACAACTCATAAAAAAGTTTTACTAGTTTTTTTCTTAGAGGTGTACGCTTAATAATATATTAATTACTGGTTAATTACTTCTTAATAGTTTGGGCATTATGGATTGATTTAAATGTATGCCATTTTTTTAGCACCAAACTTAATAAATGGACATGAAGTTTTGTGGGTTCTCATCCAGTGTAACTCTGACTTAGATTGAATTGTTCCTTTCTTGACATCCTTCTGAATTACTTTTTGGTATCATAAATTATTATGGCTTAGCCATTCTCTAAGCTATTTATAAAAGGCAATTACCTTGCAAGGTGAAATGTTAAGTGTACAGCCACAACAAATCTGAGTACACATACCTACTTTCGCTTGACTCGTTACTCCTACCAGATACACTATAAGGATGAAAGTATTGTCACACCTTTTCCAGTAATATGTCCTTCTTCCCCAAACATTTACCACAAAAATAGTCACAATTGTATAAGATGCCTTTCAATATAATGGCAACTTTCTGTTTCTTTACACAGACAAGGCATAACATTATGACCACTTATCAGGCATACCATTATAACCACCTGCCTAATATTGTGGTGTTCCCAAAACAGTCTTTACCTGTTGAGATTAATAATCTTTTTGAGCGACAGTAGTTGGTCTGTTGGTTCGGACCACACAGGCCAGCCTTTGTTCCCCATTTGCATCAATGAGCCTTGACCACCCATGACCACTGTTACTTTCTAGGAAGACTTTTGATAGATACTGACCACTGCAAACTGGGAACAGCCCACAAGAGCTGCACTTTTGGAGATGCCCTGACCCAATTGTCTATCCATCACAATTTGGCCCTTGTCAAACTTACTAAATCCTTACGCTTGCCAATTTTTCTTGGTTTAACACATCAACTTTGAGAAAAAATGCACAATTGCTGCCTAATATATCTCATTCACTAACAGGTGCCATGATAAAGAGATATAGGTATGTTTTATATGTCTGTATTAAAATGTATTGCTACACTTTCTAATAAATAGCTTATTACTAGAAAAAAACAGTACAGAAGTCTGAAACAGAAGTCTGTAAAATACATTTTTAGACTTTCCACACAAAAAACAAACTGTTAAGTTTCAGCACATTGTTGCCAATCTCTCAAGTCATTTACTTGTGAATGTTCCATATCCTAAATACAAATTAATATATGTGATGAAATATTACCAACTAAGCCTATGTGGAATACCAGCATATCATTTGTTTTCATATGAAATTATGCTTCTCTCTAAGCACACAATTCATCCAGCAAAAATGTAATCCATTGTATATTAAAGAGTCGCTGAATGTATCTTATTGCTAAAACAAAATGGCTGTAAGCATAATTCATAAGCTTTGGCTAGTGTAAAGTAACTCTCTGAGAAATTCACAGGGTAGAAAGGTTCCTTGGAATTTATGTTTTACAGCTGTACATTGTTTAACTATGCAAAGCCACATGTCCTATTTATCATGTTCATGCTTTTGTCTGCTTAACTGAACCATACATATTTGTGTATTTTGTAACAGAGCAGTAGAAATGTAGTGCATTGAGTACAGTTCTCTTATAGTGACCACTGGATAGTCAACATGGCACCTCATAGCAAAAAACTCTAAGGATTTAAGAATTAGAAATGTTGTTCTCCACAAAGATGGCCTAGGCTATAAGATCAGTAACACCCTGAAACTGAGTTACAGTACAGTGGCCATACAGGGGTTTTCCAAGATGGTTTTCACTCAGAGCTAGCCTCACAATAGTTAATCAAAGCTGTTGAGTGCTCGTGTGCATCAGATGCAGTTAAGACCTGTGTGTCAGGTGCAGAAGCTGGCTTTAAAAAGCAGACAGATGAGTGCTGCCAGCATTGCTTTAGAGGTTGCAGAAGCGGACGGTTTGCTTGTCGGTGCTCAGAACATATGCTGCAAACTGCAACAAGTCTATTTGCATGGCTGTAATTCTAGAATGAAGCCCTAACCCGCAAACAGTGTGCTGAACACAACCTGTTCAAGAACATGAATTACTGGAACCATGTCCTGTGGCCTGATGGGACTAAGATAGACATGTTTGGCTCAGATGGTGTCCAGCATGTGTGGTGACGCCCTAATGAGGAGTACAAAGAAAACTGGGTCTTGCCTACAGTCAAGCATGGAGGTGGTAGCATCATGGTCTGGGGCTGCATGATTGACGCTGGGAGTTGCAGGTTAGAAAGGAAAAACATGAATTCCAATATACTACTGTGACATTTTGAAGCAGAACATTATGCCATCTCTTCAGAAACTAGCCCAAACGTCAGTTTTCCATCATAATTAAGACCCCAAACACACTGTCAGAGATGACAACTGCCATGCTGAGGAAGCTGAAGGTGATGTATTGACCAAGTATGTCTCCAGAACTAAACCTTATTGAGCACTTGTGGGGCATCCTCAAGTGGAAGGTGGAGAAGCGCCATGTGTCATCCAGCAGCTCCATGATGTCATTATGGAGGAGTGGAAGAGGATCCCAGCAACCAGCAGCTTTGGTGAGATGCATACTCATAATTTGCACCGTTCCTCAGAGGCTGTAAGCCAGTGGTACCGCTCGTATTCACTGGTCTGAAAGTGGCCTTTTCCGGGGTGAGACAAGCTAGCTAGCTTCGGGGTTGGCCGACCTCTCCTCAGAATGTCTAGCTTTTCTTGAAAATGGATGTTTAAGTATGTCCGAGAGCAAATAAATTTTTCTTCCTCTGTAGGCATAATTTTTTTGAACTCGGATGTATTAATATGTGCAGAGCGCTACAGACGTCTTTAGCCAGTCGAACTTGGCTGTAACAAGTTCCCTCTGACCAACCAATCAGAGGACAGAAAAATGCTGATGCTATTTTGGGCCAGCTAGCTGGCCCTGTGAGACAAATATGAAATCTGATTGGTTAAAGAAACAGAGCTATTTCTTAAGGAGACTATGGTAAAAAGGCCAGCAGTACAGACTTTGAAGGCCCTGGGCAGATTAGATTGACATGGCAGCACATAGAGGCTGAAATCTGATTGGACAAAAAAACTAACATCCATGTAACACGTACTGGAATCAGTACATCCAAGAAAAATGCTACGAAATGTAGAGAATGAACTGTTGGGAATAAATTAACACAATTTCATGAAACAAATATTAGAATTTAGGTTGTAAATGTAAGTCAGTGCTTCTGATTGTGTTTAGGCCAGCAGAGGCGGCTTTGCTGGCCCTGACCACCCACCACTGTGTTAGCACAGCATCACTGTGTCCCTTCAATGAGTACCTGATATAAGATTTGTTTTGCGCATGCATGAAAATGCTAAAAAATCCATAGCGCTAGCGTTAGCTGTTAACCGGGAAGTGGCTAGCGGCTAATGCTAGTACTATTGTTTCTTTAGCGTTTTATGTCCAGCTTCATGAGTTTCTCTTAAAAGGAGAAAATCTGACAATTCTGCATATCGTGGAAGTGAATGAATGAAGGATGAAATGAATGAAGAATGAATGAAGGATGGAAGACGTTTGTTTAAGTATGCTGAAATACATAGATTTTGTGCCAATTTAATCACCTAAATTAATCAATACAATAAAGTGTATTGCATTAGTTTGATTTATTGTATTTTATTTTTTCATAAAATATTATAACATATTATTTTATATATTATTTAACCAGGCTAGCATTTTATTTAAAATTGTTTAAAAAATTTAAACTGTTAATGTTCACAAATGTTAATAATAATAATAATAAACTTCATTATTATTAATAATAATATAATAATAATAATAATAATCATTATTATTATAATAAAAATAATAACAAAAAATGACAAGCAATTTTATATTTTGTCCCCCTAACTGTACTGAAATTGAAAAAACGTGACTTAAAATCCATTGTACCCAACCATGATTGTTGAGGATTATATATATATATATATATATATATATATATATATATATATATATATATATATATATAAAAGTTAAAAACTTTTTTATTATTATTTTTTTTTACATTCCTTAAATGGACACATTCTCTATGCACTGTTTCCCACTTGCACATGTCTTTTTTAAATCTTTGGAATTTGCACATGTTCTTCTGACTGTACCTATGTATAAATCTTTCTCTCTCTTTTATATTAATGTATTGTATCTCAAAGCTTCTGTCACTTCTGACAAATTTATTGTGTGTGTGTGTGTGTGTGTGTGTGTGTGTGTGTGTGTGTGTGTATGTTTAAGCATATGTGTCATTCTGATCTGATTCTGATCTGAATTAACTGTGCATATTTTGCTGATGTATGTGTTATCTGGGTTAGTAGTTGGAGCATTTCTACAGCTTTTTTCATTTTGTGGAATGATTTATTTACAGTCCTGTAGTTCCTACAATGTTTACATTATATCTGATTATATATTCATCCCTAGCTTTTATGTTTTATGCATTAGTGATTGTAGAAAGTTTGTGAAAATCCCTTGCGTATATATACATTTACAAAGTGTACTGCTTACCAATAGACTTTTTGTCTGACAAATGTTTTGAGGAAAAAAAAAAATCCTCAATCCCCTATAAAGAATATTGTTTTGTCTGTTTGGAGAAATAAAGATTCTATGTAGAATTTTTAACTGCAAAAGCTTTCTTTTAAAAATGTAAGGCCTGTGTTTTCTTGTAGCTTGAATGCAGTATCAATAGCACTACTTTGCTGTTGAAATCACACTCTAAACATCTAATTGCACCAAAATAGTGTTCAAATACACAACTAATATTCTGAAATATATAAATATGTTTAGAATGTATCATGTTAAAAGAACAACTAGAAGCATTCTGTGTTGACTTTTAGCCTTTTGTCATAATTTTGAAGGGTGAAAAGCACTTTTTTCACTTAAAATTTTAAATGTTAATGATTTACCATTAATATCTGCTGCTTCTCATTTTGTGTTCTATTAAAAATGACCTTTCCATCTGCGACTACTCCAACTCCTAATGGCTTCCAATGTTCGTATATTCTCCAGGCCTGCTATTTCAGAGCCACAAATTACTAATGTTAATCATAACTGAAAACTGTATGGTGTTTTGCAATGTATGTGACCCATTGGTATTTGTACATGGCACGGTCAGTACAATTCTAAAGTGCCATTAGCCAGCTTGAGGACTTCAGATGATGAGGACTTACAGGCTATGACTCATTTTCTCTAAAATACCAGAAGAGCTGCAGGTCAGAATTATCTAAGCTTTAATGTTCTGACAGTGTTTCTTTTTTCCATAAATTGTGGAATGTTGTACTAATAGCTACCTGACTAGAACTTGAGCTGTCAAAATGCATGCCCAGAAAAACATGTCTGAAAACATAATTTATGGTATTTGCTGCATTTAAAATAGAATGAGACTATAGTTCAGATAGTCTAAGAGTTGTATTTAGACCAGAAGCTTGTGTTAAAATGATATCACGATCTACATATTGTGTGTGTGTGTGTGTGTGTGTGTGTGTGTGTGTGTGTGCCGTTTATTTTGTGTGTAGAAATTTAGTCCTAATTCCTCAAGGACTATGCAGGTAAGTAGTGGTATCTGGCAGCTGCACATTAGCAGCAGAAAAACACCCCCAAAGCATGATGCTACCACCCCCATGCTTCACAGTAGGGATGGTGTTCTTGGAAAGGTACTCATCATTCTTCTTCCTCCAAACACGTTTAGTGGAATTATGACCCAAAAGTTCTATTTAGGTCTCATCTGATCACATGACTTTCTCCCATGACTCCTCTGGATCATCCAAATAGTCATTGGCAAACATGTGCTGGTTTAGGCAGGGGAACCTTCCGTGCCATGCATGATTTCAAACCATGACGTCTTAGTGTATTACCAAAAGTAACCTTGGAAACGGTGGTCCCAGCTCTTTTCAGGTCATTGACCAGCTCCTCCCATGTAGTTCTGGGCTGATTTCTCACCTTCCTTAGGATCATTGAGACCCCACAAGGTGAGATCTTGCATGGAGCCCCAGTCCGAGGGAGATTGACAGTCATGTTTAGCTTCTTCCATTTTCTAATGATTGCTCCAACAGTGGACATTTTTTCACCAAGCTGCTTGGCAATTTTCCCGTAGCCCTTTCCAGCCTTGTGGAGGTGTACAATTTTGTCTCTAGTTTATTTGGACAGCTCTTTGGTCTTGGCCATGTTAGTAGTTGGATTCTTACTGATTGTATGGGGTGGACAGGTGTCTTTATGCAGCTAACGACCTCAAACAGGTGCATCTTATTTAGGATAATAAAATGTAGTGGACGTGGACATTTTAAAAGCAGACTAACAGGTCTTTGAGGGTCAGAATTCTAGCTGATAGACAGGTGTTCAAATACTTATTTGCAGCTGTATCATACAAATAAATAGTTTAAAAATAATATATTGTGATTTCTGGATTTTTTTTTTTTTTTAGATTATGTCTCTCACAGTGGACATGCACCTACGATGACAATTTCAGACCCCTCCATTATTTCTAAGTCAGAGAACTTGCAAAATAGCAGTATATATATATATATATATATATATATATATATATATATATATATATATATATATATATATATACATACATATCATAGTATCATAGTATGCATATTTTTAGCTAAAATATTTAACTTCCTGACTGGCTCAATGATAAAAAAAAAGCCACTTAACTAGCCATCATGATGCTGGCACTAAATATGAATATATAAAAATGATAATTGTAGTTCAGTTAAGTGGTGCATACAAATAGATTCATTTTGCAAACTGTCTTAAGCAAAGGTAAAAAAAAATATTAGAACAAAGCAACAATGTATAATGTTCACTGAATGACTTGTTGACATTTACAAACACTTTTATCATGCTACTTTAAAAGCTCTCAGATGTGGGGAGTAAATGTTCTTTTCTTCGTATGTAGCCGCACGAACAATTTTCAAGCTAATGTCATTTCTTGCACATTATTATATGACTCATGCTTTAAAGCTCTAAGTTATGCCTGCTATAACTGAAGTTTGTAATTTGAAAGCATTTAAAGCAACAGTTCCACTCAGAAAAGGTTTACTGACACCGACAAAGGTTTTAAATGAACTCTCAGGAAAGTGTTAAAGAAAACAGTTTAAATTTCCAATTCTATATATGGACTATGTACACATAGCAACAACAACAATAGAAAATAATTTAAATATTTAAACTGTGTTCATATATTATAAATATACATATACATATGTGTACCGAATGCAATCCTAACATAGTTAAAATCTCTCAGGCACATATTAAATGGTGGACCGCAAGTTTGTTTAGTCTCCACCTCTCACTTTAAGTGCATTTTATTATTATTATTATTATTAGTAGTAGTAGTAGTAGTAGTAGTAGTATTAGTATTATTATTAGTATTAGTATTATTAAACTTGAAAACATACACAACAATGCCAGGGGTATAAAAAAATAACGCTTCTTTAGCGTTTCATTTCCAGTTTCAAGAACTTCTCTTAAAAAAAGAAAATCTTGACAATTCCACTTTGGAGGAAGTGAATGTATGAAGGATGGAAAGAATAAAGACATTTGTGAAAGAATGCTGAAATAAGTAGAACAGTTCGTAGATCATATCATTAGAAAATTAAATGTTAAACACACACACACACACACACACACACACACACACACACACACACACACACAGATTTACAGTATATACACGTCTGTATTACCCAAATTGGGTATAACAAATGTAAAATATAGAATATCATTTTTTTTCATTTATTTATTTGTATTTAATCAATTAAATGTGTGCCAATTAATTTGATTACGTAATTTAATCAATATATTAAAACGTGTATTGCATTACTTTCATTTATTCTATAAAATTTAAATAAAATATTATTTCATATATTATTTAACCAAGCAGGCATTTTATTTAAAACAATTTTACAAATCTAAATTGTTCAAATGTTGATGCTTGCATATGTAAATAATAATAAACTGTGTTAATAAAAATTGACAAGCAATTTTATGTTTTGCATTTCTTCCCCCAACAATATTGAAATTAAATCTATAATGAAGGTACGTACCCAACCGTGAATTTTGTATGTGTGTGTGTATATATATATATATATATATATATATATATATATATAGATAGATAGATAGATAGATAGATAGATAGATAGATAGATATTTATTTATATATATAGAGGTTGTAAAGGTTGTAAAAAAAAAAGTATGGATCGTATGATTTTAACAACTACTTAAGAAACACACACACACACACACACACACACGTTTGTGTGTGTGTGTGTGTGTGTGTGTGTGTGTGTGTGTGTGTGTGTGTGTTTCTTAAGTAGTTGTTAAAATCATACGATCCATACTTTTTTTTTACTTATGACATAAAATATAACATTTTCCATTGAGCCCAGAGTCTATAAATAACTGAATTTTTATTTTCTTTTATAATAAAAGATTTATTAACCATCAATAATCATAATTATTAATCTAACCATCAACATTAAGACAGACGTAACTATAAAGTGGCCTTTTGCAAGTTTCATTAACATTTATTATAAATGTAATCAGGAGCTGAAGGCAAATTGCATGTATGAGAAATGTAAATGCTTTGCTAATGTGATAGTTTGAATTACCCAAGTGTAATCTAGCTTGATTACATTTTGGTTTATTTCTAATTTTATAATTAGGTCTACTTGTAAAGAAGAAGAAATATTTGGGCATTGTTTTGTATGTAATAGTATTAATTGGACCTGCAGCTTGATGTGCAAATATACATCACGGGCAAATGTATTAAAAATATCTGCAGGAACAATGCAGAAACATATGCGATTCAGGTTAACAGCATTAATTAATTCTTAAATCAAACATAAAAAATGTCAGTGACTTTGACCATGGTATGGTTGTTAGTGTCAGATGGGCTGCTTTAAAATTTTTTAGAAAGATTTCCTAGATTTCCTAGGATTTTTACACTCTGTAGAGTTCTCACCAAATGGTGTGAAGAACAAAATATGATAAAACCACCAGAATAATTAATAGTTAGCTTTTGGAAATACCTTTGGTGATTAAAGAGGCCAGAATAGAATGATGAGCTTGGTTCATGCTGACAGGAAATAATAAGGATAAGTCTCACAAAAACAGCACAGTTGAAGATAGATTTATGAATCCTACCTGCCTCATCTCAACATTTCAGGTTGTTGGTGCTGTAATGGCCGAAACATTGATCCCATCAATATGAATTAAGAATCATTTAAACATCACAGTCTTTGTGTATTATTGCTGACTATGCCACAGTATTTAAGAATTATTGCTGACCATGTGAAACCAGAAGATAGAGGGTGGGGGCCAATGATTGTCTAACCTCTGTTAATAATATAGTGCCTGGTGAGACTACCCCCACACACATACACACACGTAATGTGGTCCAAAATCGTATAATAATTATTGTTTTTTTAATGTAGTATTTTTAAAGGCTTCCAATAAAATCTCCACCAACCCACAAGAACATAGCTACTGTACACCTAAACCTAAACAAATGCAACTGTGACCAAAGGGAGGCGGTGGAATTTACGTTGAAAAAATCTGTGATCCTGAACTATTATAGAATGAATAAGATATAAAATGAGTTAAAGGGACACATAAGGAAGTGGCTGTGAAATTAGACAATGTAAGCATAAGCACATGTTAGCAAAATGTTTGCATAGCAGAAGCTACCAATACCATTCTGTAGACCAACTGATTCAAAATAAGACACTGAATTCAGAGAAGCTTCTCATAAGATTCACAAAAAGCCTGCCTAGCTACCAAGGCCACACACTGCATCCTTGGCCTGGCTGCTGAACCCTTAAATATGGCTGTTGTACAAAGAGTACACTTGAAGAGTAAACTGAGATAGCAAGTTAGTGAACGGCTCTGGAAAAAAAAGAATGACAGATGGTATGATGCAGCAAGCAAGATTTACACATGGAAACCCTTAAGACTGGTTTATACAAAGAAGCAAACTCACAATGAATATCACTGGTGATACAAAAAAGAGTAGAGGTGACTGATAATACAGTAAATAAATAATTATTCACATGAACAGAAGAAGCAAAATGAAACTCCCATAAATCAAAGAGTTCATGCAAAACAGTGCGGATGGATTTACACTACCTGTATCTAAATGAGCAAATAAGAAGTGTACTGCCATTGTTCAAGCTGATAGATTTCCCGTCATAAATTACTTACAGGATAGAAGCATTTATGTTCCAGACAACTTCACAAATTGTTGTGATTTTAAATTGCTATGGAAAAGTAAAGCGATTGTCTATATATGAACTTTTGACTCCAACACACATAGTCAGTCTTCACATTTATAACAATTCATCCAATTAAAAAAAATGTGTGAAATATTGTAAGGGGTTGGGAGTGATAGCTTAGCAGTTAAGACACTGGGATACTGATCAGAAAGTCTGGGTTTCCAGCCCCAGTATCGCCAGGCTGCCACTTTTGGACCCTTGAGCACGGCCCATAACCCTCTGTGCTCCATGGGTGCTGTATCATGGTTGACCCTGCACTCTGAATAAGCTGGGATATATGAAACAAATGCTATTCATTAATTTGCTATAATGTATATGTGACAAACAAAGGCTATTCCATTATTTATATTTCCCTTTTTTTACCACTTTATTTATTTTTAAATGCATTAAACAACCTTAAAGTACTTATGATAATTTATGGTCAGAACAAGGATGGGATAAAATAACAGAGATGTGCCTAGTGCCTAGTGTTCTTTTTTAATTTCTAAAACCTGCTATGGCATGCAATGCTTCAATCAGTTAATTGCACTACAAAGTAAACAAATGCAATTCCATTGCATTTTTAAAGCTGGTTCATGAACTGAGGACCATTTTACATCATGTTAGTAATCCAACCCTGTAGCTTATGTAGACAAAATGTATTTGTTTGGCCTGCAAGTATAAAGCATATGTAGGTTATTAGCCTAATTGCTGTACTTAGCTAAATGAAGGGATCTGAGGACATAGTGCCTGTTGGCTTCAAAATAGACTTGGCTAAAGCTTTGCTGCCTTTACTGAAGTCACAAGAAATATAAAATTTAATAGCTAATACACTGAAATGTTTTTGCTAGTTAACATACTAATCATATTAATCAGTGGTGTACATACACTATACCATGCATCAAATGTACTGAATTAAAATAGAATGTACTGTGAATAAATCATGGTCAAATCTGATTAATCATAAAGGAGTATCATTTTTAAACCATTTGAATTATTAGTCAAAATGCATGCAAATTTGAGTAATATTATATGGTACATTACATAATGATAAACCAGCCCAAAAATGTTATTGTATGTATATAGTACTGTGTTAACATTTTACTTCATTTTCTAATTAATAAGTAATAATAATATAATGAATACATTCATTATTTCAACATAAAACTCCATAAAAATAATTCCCTATAAGTTTTTTGGTGTATCTTGCTATCCACAAGAGACCAGGAAAATCAGCGAAACAAATGAGTTACCTAATTTCCCGACTATTAAGCGCACCCACTGAATTTTACAAAGATTTTTATTTTTAACATAAATAAGCCGCACCTGTCTATAAGCCGCACTAATGAACTTTACACAGGCTTTAACAAAAGACAGTGTCTGTTACACGGTGTAACGGGTGAAATATGTTGTGGCTCCTTTAAAAGATGGGCATTTTGGGAATAGCCTGCCGCCCCATTCTTCTGGTATTACTGCATGTATGCAAGACTGAGGAATATGCTTACGGCTTATAGTCCGGAAAATACGGTATGTGGCAAATGCAATTCTGCAATAAACTGGGGGTGCCAGAGTCAAACCGTGGTTTTATATATATATATATATATATATATATATATATATATATATATATATATATATATATATATATATGTCAGTTGCGGGCCTCTTAATACCACCACTATCACGTCGCAATTATAGAAACCATCAATACTATACAAAAACACAAATATAACAACGCATGGCATTATCGAGAGAGAGGAATTTTGCATATGGAAGTTAAATACCATTTAACTAAAGCAAGCTCCAGACCTCCAGTGGTCCCCAACCTATTTTCTAAATGTAATAATAAACGTGAATCCACTGTGTTGATTTTTGTTTTGCTCGCTTGGGGTTTCAATTTAGCGGTAATGTATTATGGGTTACTGGCCGTTGCAGCCCCTTTAAGAAGGTGAAGGATGACCAAGGCAAGCATCTTGACATGCATCAAGAGTGAATCATAAACAGATGTGGCGGAGAGAATCCGTTAATTTTTCCCAAAATAAAACATCGTTCAAAATCAGATAATAAATATCTGTAATGTAAAAAATATGTATTCTTTCTGTCCGGTGCCAGTCCGCTGGTCAGGGGTTGGGGACCACTGCTCTACACTAAAACTGCCACATCAGACGCTGTAAGCCAGTAGTACCGCTTGTATTCATTGGTCTGGAAATGGGAAAAAAAAATAATATATATATATATATATATATATATATATATATATATATATACAGTAAAACCCCGTTGTACAAGCATAATTCGTTCTTGAAAATTGCTCGTAGGTCCATTTGCTCGTACGTTTGAACTGATTTTCCCCATAAGAATGAATGTAAAAGTAATTTAATCCGTTCCGATATCTCATTCGATCTCTTATTTCTGCACTTAAAATGTATTTGTAGCCTATTGTAACAAACAAATACACCGCAAATTACCGTAATGTGAACATAATTTAACACTGACCCATGTGATAGTGGTCGATTGCGAGACGCGCACAACGTTTGTAACCTTCTTGGTTTCCATGGTAATTCTATTTACTTTCGTTTTCACAGCACCATCACTGATTTTCTTGGGAGACATTTTTCAAGATTTCTAGTAAAAAAAAAAATATAAAACTAAAAAAAGTTACGTTTTTGCTGCACTGAACAACGAGAGCGCCCGAGTGATACGTCATCAACTAAGCGACTGATGCTTCCCTCTGCCGAAAATGGGGACCCGGCAGCGTGGGTTTGCTCGTGCCTTCGAAATTTGCTCGTAAAATAGGGTACAATTTTGCGAGCGAGTTTGCTCGTATCTCCGTTTGCTCGTACTATAGGTTGCTCGTACAACAGGGTTTTACTATATATATATATATATATATATATATATATATATATATATATATATATATATATATATATGGCCTAAACACTATAAGAAGCACTGACCTACATTTACAACCTAAATTCTAATATTTGTTCAATAAAATTTTATTAATTTAGTTTCAACAGTCTATTTTCTTCATTTCGTAGCGTTTCTCTTGGCTGCACTGCTTCCAGTATGTGTATGTGGATGTTAGATTTTTCGTCCAATCAGATTTCAGCCTCTATGTCAATCTAATCTTCCCAGGGCTTGCAAAGTCTGTTCTGCAGGCATTTTTTTAACCATAGTCACCTAAATAAATAGCTCAGTTTCTTTAACCAATCAGATTTCATATTTGCCTCACAGGCAAATAACGGCAGAATAACGTCAGCATTTTTCCGTCCTCTGATTGGTTGGTCAGAGGGAAACTCTTACAGCCAAGTTCGACAGGCAAAACATGTTTGTAGCACGCTGCACACATTAATACATCTGAGTTAGACTTTTTTTTATGCCAACAGAGAAATTGATTTGGTCTTGGACATAAAAATTAATTTTCAAGAAACGCTAGACATCATAAGAAGAGGTCAGCCAATCCCCAAAGCTATCTAGCTTGCCCAGGTAAACGGTTTGTTCTCCGCTTCCAGACCAGTGAATTTATGCTGGATTACAGCCTCTAAGGAGTGGTGCAGATTATGAGTATGCATCTCTGGTGAGTAGGCTGTATTTTATATACATTTTAATGTTTTTGTTAGACAAATATTATATTAAAAATATTAATTCTGAACTGCTTCAGATGATGTAGGTGCACAGTTGAAGTTGTAGTGTAGAAGTTTGGAGTTGTCTTAACTGGGTTTCTTGCTTTATAATGGTATGATCAAGGTACTTCTTACGATAGCTTGTAGAACCACTACAAAAGCAATAACTTGAAGTTATTATGTTCTTTATCAGTCTCTGACATCATTTTGAAGGAATTTTGGCACAGTCTTCTTCACAATGTTCCTTCAGGTTTTTAGCCATTTTTTTATATAATTTCAAGGCCAGAATCAGAAGTAAAGATGGGCAGAGGTTCAACAATCTGAAAAAAAAAAAAACAACTGCTTCTTCAAATTGTGGAACAATTTCAGGATAATGTTCTTCACTATAAAATTGTGAAGACTTTGAATACTTCATCATTTATAATCTATATATGATTAAACAATTAAGAGAATCTATAGATTTTCCTCATTTTAAAACCTGCTGAGGACCAAACTCCCAAATGTTTATAATGTCCTGAGAGGGTGTAATTTCTTTTCTACATGAATTTTCATTTATGCCACATTGCTGTCTCATCTGCAAAATATCAGAAGCATCTGAGAAGGCACATGTGGAAAATTATAGCAAGTGTAATGAACCTGAGAAGGTTAAACACTTACTCAAGCATTATCTTTTATTCAAAATGTTTTTGTAGAAGAGATTACAGTCTAAGCACACATTTTATTCAAAATAAATTTCATGAAATGTATATTTTGAGGCAGATTTATTGGCACTGACATGGAGACTGTTAGGAAGGTTTTCTATCTAGCTCGAAGGACCAAATCAGGGATTTCACTATCTGGAGTGCGCTGATCAGGAGATTGTACTCACTCCAGCGTGTCGGTAAAAACATGGTACAGGGTTTAGAATTGTGTGTGATTCTTCCTGTTAATTGCTAGCTGCTATTTGGTAGGTTGCACGATGTCGAATTCCCACTGCTGAATGACATGTTGTACGATGTTGAATGCCCACTGCTGAATGACCACTGCTGAATGTGTGATGCTGAATGGGAATCCTTTCCTACAGGGACACTTAGTAAGACTCTTTACTTTGGTAAGTGTAAGCAATTTAGAGTTTCTTAGTTGGAAACTCTACAAAAGTTTAAGTAGATTACATTGGCAGTACTGAAAGAGATTTTGCTGTAACTCATTATATATTTGGACTTTGTTACATACAGTATATTATGTAATGCAATTTATAATATATTTCCTTGGGTTATTCTAGCATAAACAATCTAAAATATTAAGAATTGATGATGGAGTGTGGGTGGTAAGAGCTGCCACTCAGAATCAGTATGTAAAGAGAGAAATCCATTAAATTCTGCTAAAATATTAATCAGATAGGTATATATGTTTTGCCACAACTTTTGCTTTTGGCCTTTAGACAATAAAAAATTTAGCAGGTGGATTTTTGATATGTTGAGAGAACATTTACCATAAAAAAGTAGCCTATTTAGTCACCTCTTTCTATTTTCTTTTATATTGGTCTGTATTTTGGTCTGTTGTTGTTCTAATAATAAATCGTTGGCACTACTTATTCATTCTAAGCTCTGTCTGTTTTGCAGCAAGCATTACATATGGTCTCACATGCATAGTTATTCATGATTAGCACTTAACAATGCTTTAAATTAGTCAGAGCAGTGTGTGTTCAGATCATTAATTTAACCATAGGACGATAATCCATAGGAACACATCAACTGTGCGTAAAAATGTGCTGAGGTGAGTCATTGTGCCTCAGGAGTTTCAGTTTGAACAGTCATACAGTAAGAGTGGAAACTGAGATATTAATATTAATAGTTTATTTAATCTTATAGCTTTCCTTATTACTGAACTTCCTCAGTGTAGTGAGATGCAATCCTTTTAGCATTTGCATAGCACCATTTCCACATTAACAAGTAAATTCCTAATGGGACTTGCCTGAGCCCTTGACACTTGCTGTCTTGTGAACAGTGATGTTGGCAGCCAGTACCTTAGGTCTTTACAAAAGTTGACTCTTAAAAAACCATTATTATTAGATTCTCAAGTTCCAACCTCAAGCGAGTCTGAGTGTGAGTTTAGGTACTTCAGCATGGTTACTACCCTGTTTCTCTTCTCAGGCTCACACAAACCCTTTCTGAATGGTGGCAAACCACAGAGAAAAATGTGAGACCAAACTGAGCACATATCATACTAAGAATTATTAAAATAATAATGAATAGCTTTTGGGTGTAACAAATTTATCACAAAATCTCTGTTATTCATATTAAGCTAATCATTTTTACGGTTGTGATGTTCCAGTCTAGCTAAAAAACATTCCTTTTTGTACTACACCACTGAATTTATATCAACTCTGCTTAAGTTCTTCAGTTTTGACAGGGGATTACATTTCAATTAAGTGTTACACATACAAAAGTTTAACAATTGTAACAAAATGTGTGTAAAATGGACACCATCTGAGCAATGATGAGCATACTTCCCACCTCTGATAAAAAAAATAGCTGACAATGTATTACATAATAGTATATTATTATGAGAAACAAACTAGATAATTTAATGCTATTCATTTTCATCAAACTTTCATCTTAGGCAATAACAGTAGGTTTTGGATGAAATACATGTAGCTATGTCACATTCCACTTCACAAGTTTTGTTTCTAATTGGAGAATATGCTAACTCATGATACAGTATATATGTAGGTCAAAAGAATACCAAATCAATATAGTTAACATACCATGAAATTCCATGAAATTCAATCTGGACTGTGGCTAATTGAAAGCAATTGAACTGAGTATTGACCTGCTCATGAATTAACTGTATCGCAAGGTTAGAAAATCCAACTAAAGAAACATACCTTTGGCAAGTTTTACATGAATGTTTTACAGGTATGGCAAAATATTTAAACTCAATGTTTGTAGAAACTAACTATATAGAAGCCAAGAGTATGTAAAACTGTTATTTATGCTAGGGGATAATTTGTTTCATATTAACAAAAAGAATGTTAAAAGACTAGGTGTTTATTATATGAGGGTTTTATTTGTCAGTCTGGGAAAGTGGTGTCTCAATGGATAAGGACTTCTTATTGAAAGTTCATTGGTTTGAATCCCAGTAACAAAAGGTTGCTACTGTTCAGAACTTTCACATGCACTAAAATATCCAAATAACAAACATTCTCTAAGAAATTTGGTTAAATTCAAGAGTGGTTAAACAGTATTAAACTCCAATAAAGACAAATAAACAGAAAAATTTACCAGCCTGCAAAAACTACTACATCAAATCATGCAGTTGAAAAAAGATGGAGCTTACACCTGTGCAAATTAATTACTCTTTATTCTACTTTAAGGAGTCAATTGATTCTTGCATTCAAATATGTGGACTCTCACAATTAAATTTATTCTGGAAAGTCACCTCCACAAAAAAAAATGGCACTATAAACATGCAATTTTTTTGCTTTATACCAGAGCTTTTCATCTTGCATTAGTTATTGGTATATTGAATAACCCTAGCAGACACTAACTCTGTCAGAGTTACACTTATAGAAAAGACCTCATCCATCCTGCTGTGACTTGTGTTTATTTATCCTTAAAGGAGCAGTCAGTCTGCGAAATTTCTACTGCAAACATGGCAGCAACCAGTTATGATATAATTTTACAGCAGTAAATATTTCAGAAGACCCTTTACACAATAACAAAATAATTTTACCAGGTAGCTTCTCATTTGATGTTAATTTGATATTTCATCTTGAATTTTCTTAAGTGGACATGCTATGATATATAGAGCTTATATTTTCAACGACTTCACATGTTATGAATTTACAGGTCAAAGTTTTACTTTTGTTCTAACATTTTAATTTTAACTAAAACTAAAATTTAAAAGGTTTGACTCAAAGTCAATGGAATGAAAAGCTTCTTTACAATTCAGAAATACGTCCAAATTGTACCGTCATAATCTACACGGTTATGGGAATGATGTGCTGCAGTATTTCTAGTGCAGTTTAAATCAATAATGCAGTTTGCTGACTTATACATGGGAGCAAATTATGTTTTACAGTTAGCTGACATTTACATTTTTTGTTTTGCAAGAATATAGATTTTAGCTAGGTAGAAATTAATGGATGGGTGATTTAAATACAATAAATGCTATTAGTTTTCTCCTGCTCTTTTCTAGATGTTTACTTGTGTGAGCTTCTAGCACATAGCTAATTCTTTACTTTTATGTAGGCAATAAATCTGACAAGTCTGCTATTTGATCTGTTTTATTGTATTCATTGTTTTGCTTTTAGGATGGTCTATGTGTATTGGTGCATCAGCTTGGTTGTTAGTTGTTTGATAAAACAATTTATCTTCATTTTACAAGAAGAAGATTGGGTTCTATAGATCCAGGCATGGCTGGGAAATTCAGCATACTTTCTTTCCCCTGTCTATTGCAGCAAAGGTAAGTGTGGTAGTCTGTCAAGTCATATATGACTATAACATTTATATGTTATATGACTATAACATTTTTCTCTGACGGTGTTACACAGCCTGTGATGCAGCATGAGTAGCAGTTTAACCTCCTACGACCTGGGTGTCCACATACGTGGACATTGTGCACAATGGTGTCTTTATTGTTTTCTGTACATACAGACTGAGTGTCCACATAAGTGACATAATTTTTTTCCAGGAAGAGCTTCATGTTCAAAAAAAAATATGGTTATTATAATTATTGGTTCTTCCTAACCCCAAATAACTGGAAAAAATCTAAAATGCAAGCCAAACCAAAGCTCAGGTCTTAGGAGGTTAAAAAGGGTCTTTTGGATGGCTTCCATTGTGTCTCTGATTATGCACTGTGTTAAATATCATCCTTCCGGTTTGTAATTATTGTAGGCTGTGGGAATTAGCATTCTAAATTAAGATGAAAATGTATAAATTACGAAGTAAAGAAGCCCATTTATGTGAAGGTTATGTCAATGTTGAATGATGTTAACAGTCTAGATCTGCAGACAAGATTTTAGATAAACGGTGGGTTTAAGCAAGCACAATTTTGAACAAAATTGGATTTATAAATACCACTGCTCTAGTAGATTTAAATGTCATACCCCTAATGTGTCACTCCACCCATATCAGCATATACTCCTTTAAAGTACCAACCGTGCACCAAATGGAAAAAATGTCACCTTACCAAAATAGCCATCCCATCGGCATCATACTCTTAGTAATAAAGGTACCAGAATGTGCTTTTCCTTGACACATAGATATTACCACCAAGGGTACATCGTTTGTAACTTGATGCATCTTTTATCTTTGAAAATAATTTATGGTATGTAACTGAACCTGAAGGCTCACAGACTTTATTCTAAAAGCTAATTAAAAATACACCATATGCACCATTCTGGGAAAAGATTTACAAAACCTTACCTTAATTGTACCCACCCAGATACAATGAAAACCTACTGTTTGTTAATGTACTCTTATTGTACAGAATACATAATCTAACTACTTTTGCACAGGCAAAAAATAGAGCCTCATATTGCCTATATAGCCTAACCTGTCAGAGTTAAGGATTTGGAAGACAGTGAGAAGAGTGTGGAGAAGTATGGATTCGACTTACTAAGTGGCTAAGCTGCACCGAACAAGAGAAGAAGACATGCCATGTGTCGTGAGTGACTGCTCTTTGCCTATGGTGAGAGCTTCTAGTGTTTCAATTCTGAGTAGGTGGACTCTCATCGTTGGCTTTTTCTAGGAGCACCATATCTGTCTTTTCATCTATCTTGTTATGAGTTACGAAGCGTTTCCATGGGAACTAAATGGAAATTTCTAAAAAAAAAGAGAAGTGTGATATGGTCAAGGCTGTGGATGGTTCATAACAAGATGAAAGCCAGAGGGATTGATGAGTCCACCATAAGCTGCAGCACTGCAACAGCAGCACCATGTCATTAAAATCAAAATGAAAACACAACATCAATTTATTTTGTAATAGTTATAATTAGCTGAGCTCTAAACAACTGATTCATTAGGATAATAGCATATTATATATGTAATAATAACATTATTATTATTATTATTATTATTATTATTATTATTAATCAAAATAATAATAATAATTATAATAATTATATATACAGTGCAACCTCGATACTCGTGGGGTTTTACGTTCTAAGACACCTCACGAGTAACAAAAAAAAACGTAAAATATTGACTCTCTCCTTTTGATGGTTCCTTTTTCAAGGGGAATTTTACATGTACTGTAAACTCAACAAAAATTGTGAATTACTTATCATAAATGTTTTATTTACTACTTTAAATAAATAATACAATAATAAAATAGCTTTTCAAGCATTTTTATGTAATTTATTAGTCTTCTTCTTCTTCTTTCGGCTTCTCCCATTAGGGGTCACCATAGCGGATCAGCCGTCTCCATACCCCTCTGTCCTCTACATCTGCCTCTTTCAACCAAACTACCTGCATGTCTTCCTTCACCACATCCATAAACCGCCTCCTTGGTCTTTTACTTTTCCTCCTTCCTGGTGGCTCTATCCTCAGCATTCTCCTACCGATATACCACATGTCCCTCCTCTGCACATGCCCAAACTATCTCAATCTCGCTCCCTCAACTTGTCTCCAAAACGTCCTACATGCGCTGTCCCTCTAATAAACTCATTTCTAAACCTGTCCATCCTTGTCACTCCTGAAGAAAACCTTAACATCTTCAACTCTGCTACCTCCAGCTCCATCTCCTGTCTTTTACTCAATGCCACTGTCTCTAAACCATACAACATCGCAGGTCTCACCACAGTCCTGTAAACTTTCCCTTTCACTCTCACAGATACCCCTCTATCACAAATCACTTATGCTACTCTTCTCCACTCACTCCACCCTGCCTGCACTCTTTTTTCACTTCTCTAACACACTCTCCATTACTTTGCACTGTTGACCCCCAGGTACCTGAACTCCTCCACCTTCTACATCTCTTCTCCCTGCAACCGCACCACTCCACTGCCCTCCCTCTCATTCACACACATGTACTGTCTTACTCCTACTGAATTTCATTCCACTTCTCTCCAGCGCGTACCTCCACCTCTCCAGGCTCTTCTCAACCTGCTCCCTACTCTCACCACAAATAACAATATCATCCGCAAACATCATAGTCTATGAAGACTCCTGTCTGACCTTGTCTGTCAGCCTGTCCATCACCACTGCAAACAGGAAAGGGCTGAGAACCGATCCTTGATGCAGTCCAACCTTCACCTTGAACCAGTCTGTTGTTCCTAGTGCACACTTCACTGCTGTCACACTGTCCTCATACATGTCCTGCATCACCTCACATACTTCTCTGACACACCTGACTTCCTCATACAGTACCACAACTCCCTCTTTTGGCACCCTGTCGTACTCTTTCTCTAACTCCACAAACACACAATGCAACTCCTTCTGACATTCTCTATACTTCTCCATCATTATTTACAAAGCAAATAATGCATAGGCTCTTTCTCGGCATAAAACCATACTGTTGCTCACAGATGGTCACCTCTTCTCTCTGCCTGGCTTCCACTACTTTTTCCCATAACTTCATGGTGTGACTGATCAACTTAATTCCCCTGTAGTTACTGCAGGTCTGCACATCTCCCTTGTTCTTAAAGATCGGCACCAGCACACTTCTTCTCCATTCCTCGGGCATTCTTTCACCTTCCAAAATCCTGTTAAACAATCTTGTTAAAAACTCCACTGCCATCTCACCTAAGCATCTACATGCTTTTACCGGTATGTCATATGGTCCAACCGACTTTCCACTCTTCGTCCTCTTAATCACTGCTCCCACTACCTCCTTACTAATCCTATCCACTTCCTGCTTCACAAACTCCATATTATCCAACCTTTCTCTTTGTCATTTTCCTCGTTCATCAGCTGCTCAACATACTCCCTCCATCTTCTCAACACACTCTCCTCACTAGTCAACACATTTACATCTCCCTTTATTGCCCTAACTTGCAGCACATCCTTCCCAGCTTGGTCTCTCTGCCTGGCCTATCAGTACAAATCCTTTTCTTCTTCCTTAGTGTCCAACTTCTCATACAGCTACGACTTTTCTCATCACTCTGTCGATCCCAATTCTGTTTTGCCAACATCTTTCTCCTTTTGCTCTCCTTCACTTCCTCATTCCACCACCACATCTCTTTGTATTACTTTCTATTTCCAGATGTCACACCAAGTACCTTTCTAGTTGTCTCCCTTAATCACTTCTGCAGTAGTTGCCCAATCATCCAGCACCTCCTCAACACCACCCAACCCTGTCTGACCTCTTCCCTGAATCTCACACTACAGTCTTCCTCCTTCGGTTACCACCATCTTATTCTTCTTTCAGTCCTCACTCTCCTTCTCTTCCTCTTCACCTCCAAAGACCACCATCCGATTCTGTTTAGCTACACTGTCCCCTACCAACACCTTACAGTCTCCAATCTTCTTCAGGTTGCATCTTCTACATAGAATATAGTCCACCTGTGTGCACCTTCCACTACTCTTATACATCACCCTATGATCCTCCTCCTTCTTAAAATAAGTGTTCACCACTGACATTTCCATCCTTTTAGAAAAATCTACCACCATCTGCCCTTCCACATTCCTCTCCTTAAAGCCATACCTACCCATCACCTCCTCATCACCTCTGTTCCAGTCACCTACATGCCCATTGAAATCCGCCCCAATCACTAATCTTTTATTCCTAGGTATACCTTCTACCACTTCATCCAACTGACATCAGAATTTTTCCTTCTCCTCCATCTCACTACCCACTTGTGGAGCATAAGCACTGATGACATTTATCATCACCCAATCAATCAAACAATCAATATGATTCATGCTTGGGGATCAATTTGAGAATCTTAAATAATATTTATTTAAAACAAGATATATGAAATGCAGTTAAATATTAAAATTGTTGGTACTTAAAAATAAAGATTAATCTGCAAAATGATGGTTCATGTCATGATGAGCAAAACTTAATTTCATATTATGCAAACACAGTGTGCTGCAAATCTTTATTCTCTCTGTGGCAAAATAAAATGATAATTAAGGCTTGTTAACTTTTAAAATATATAAAATTAAATTTATGTATTCATCTGACTACATCTTGCCATCATGTTATAAAATATTCAGTTGTCAACTGCGAATAATGACCAATCCTTTTTTTAAATACAACATTGTCCAAAATGCCACTAATTTGACCTGTAACATTGACATTATCATGCCTTATTTATATGTCTTTGTTATTCCAATAACCACTAATGCCTCAATTGTCAATAGCTCAATTAATCAGTTTCTAATCAGTTTCTGGCAGTAGTGAAAGATCTAATCAATGTCTACTATTAAACTGATGAACATATACTGTAGAGAGCAAGTTAAAATATTGCACCCCAAGGAATGTAAACCTACAGAAGTCAATACACTGGAACTACTTTATTATGCACAGGACACATAATATATGTTGCATCCTCATTACCCAAAAAACTCCTTTACAAATGATAGATTTCATGCAAGTAAATAATGCAGCGATCTTTTGAAATACTTTATATCTAGGTAATTGTGAAATACATAGCATTGAATAATGTACTTGTTTACCTTGGTTAAAATCTTTCACAATAATTAGTGTAATAAGTAAGATTTATACTATGTGGGCGTTTATTGGAACCATGATTTTATATGGCACTGCAGTGCTAACTGCTTCCACTGGCACTGCTTCCAATCTGCCAGACAATTGACAAAAGTACAATGACATTGTGCTGTGTAAAAAAAAAAAAACAACAAAAGCATCATGCTTATCTTGTTGATATGGCTGTTGCTTTGCAGCAAGGTGCTTTGAAAGTTTTCATGCTACTAGAGAGATGCTTTGGAATTTTTCATTTCAGTGTGCATGATTAATTTTTTACTTTATTTATGATTATGGTACCATTGTTGCAATGATTCCCTACATTTTGTAGTAAATGGACACATTTGTGAATACAGATGTAGACCCTATAATGTCCTCTTATTATTTTTTTGTAGGCTTTGACATAGATTTTTGATTATTATTATTCATCAAAAAGCAAACACATTTCTTATTTATCATTTTGCCTGTAATCGTAATAGTTATGCATTGCTAGTGTTTGAAGCACATTAACATTTTCATAGTAGAATGGTAGCACTCAAGGAAAAAGCAATAAAAAAAAGTAAATACACTCATGCAAAATATATTCGTACCGATCATTTGTAGACATCAACCAGTGATCCACCTGGTCAGTCATAACTACTCATGAATTAATCACAGCCATAATACACTAATTAACCATAGTCTAGTCTTTACTGAAGTAAGGTGTGAATACATCAAAAACCTAAAAGAAATTACAAGGAGCATTTAGTAGTCTTTAAATGTCAGTGAGTAATGCTTGTTAAACATAATTTTCACTGTGGCTAACTAAGCATGTATCTACACTTCACAGCCACAAGTATATGGACTCTTGAGCATGTTCATATGGTGCTTAGTGAACACCCAATTCCAAATTTAGTCTCCAATATACTGTTAATAATATGAATAATTATATTATCTTAATAATTAATAATAATCATCTCCACTCTGCAGTAATTTACCCATACAGCCACAAAAGCAATACTAAGGTCGGGAACTAATGTTGGGTAAGGAGGCCTGGCACATAGCCAATGTTCCAGAAGTGTTCAGCTGGGTTGAAGTCTGGGCTATGTTCAGACAATGTGACTTCCTTTACTCCAACATTGACAAACCATAAAATTTTAATGGCACAAATACAAAGACATTCCATTCAAATGTGTATATTTAACCTTGTGTCGAACAATTTGGGGTTGGTAGCTGGTAGCTCTCACTGCCAGTTCATTAGGTTTTTATTATATACCAATAAACAATAAACATCATGACTTACGAATAATTAACTCTTAAATAGTATCTCAGGGTTATTCTTTTTTAATGTTATTCATTACCTTACTTAAATTTTGTGCTTCCAAATTTTTTCACACTCTGACTTATTTGGCACAACATGCTAAAAAGATGGAGTCATGATGATATTTTTAGCCTAGTGTCTGACCTCCCTTAGGCCATGTAGTGCCCAATCAGCTTGATGTGTTTGTCCAGACTGATAACTATCTCTCTCAGATAAAATCCATGATAAAAAGCAGAAACAGAATCACAATGGACAGCCAACTACATTATGACTTGTACAGTAGCCTGGCCAGGTTTAAAATGTTGACAACTAGCCAGAAACGTTTAGGCTACTATCCCATTAATAGCTTTCCTACTGAGGGCATCACCAAGGGCTTCAGAAACCACATGCTTACTTCAAAGTAAGTAAAATGAATGGACCATGCTCTATACTGGAGTGATGTATGATCTGGCCAACAAGGCTGGACAGCTAAGCTCTTAGAAAGGCACATTCACCTCAGAATAAACACCTATGCACAATTTCAGTCTCCATAAAGCACTGTGGTGCTGACTTTTGCTACCATCCTCCTCCTTGGAGGATTATCTGGAGAACTTGCATTGCTTTAGATTGAAAAATGGGCCTAGAGGAATATCTGTCTTAAATGTTTTTTAAATATTATACGATAGGCAAAAAAAAAATTAGATTTTCACATATTATTTCATCTTATATAACACCTACCTAGGTGCTCTTTTATACCCATATACAGCTGTATACTTCATTAAGTGTTTTAATCATAAATGCATAAGGGGGGCAGCTGGATTACCACCATTTCAACTGGCAAAACCCGACAAAAAAATCAATATCGTTTTCCATGCTAAATAATTTGCTGCATGGCCTCACAAGATCATCAGTTTGCTTTATTTTAATTCAACCCAAAACAGGGAAAAAAAAACAATTATCTTGACATTTGTTGCATCTAGCATGTATGTACATGTGTTGTATAGTCAAAATATTATAAACCATTAAAACGTTATAGATAATAACATTATTTTTTTTGTAATGTTAATTATTATTATTAAAATAATTTAGGCCTTACTACATTATTTCTGTCAGTTAATTTATATATACAGTACAGACCAAAAGTTTGGACACACCTTCTCATTTAAAGAGTTTTCTTTATTTTCATGACTATGAAAATTGTAGAGTCACACTGAAGGCATCAAGGGCTATTTGACCAAGAAGGAGAGTGATGGGGTGCTGCGCCAGATGACCTGGCCTCCACAGTCACCGGACCTGAACCCAATCGAGATGGTTTAGGGGTGAGCTGGACCGCAGAGTGAAGGCAAAAGGGCCAACAAGTGCCAAGCATCTCTCGAGGAACTCCTTCAAGACTGTTTTGAAAATTTGAGCTAATATGAATCTGTTTCTCGGTCAGAATAGAATCAAACAACAGCTGCCAATTGCATTTTATATATTAAAATGAGAAAAGCAACAAAACAAAGTGTTTTTCTTCTATGTATAAATAAATAAATAACCAATACTTTTTTTAGATTGGCTGCACTTAGTAGATCTGCATGGCATGCTAGAGCTAGATATGCTGGAGCACTTCCACTAACTCTAGATTTAATAAGACTGGAGTAATATACAATTACTAAAGCTGGCATATATCAAGTCATATACCTGTTTCATATATGCTGAAACTTAAAGATAAATGCTTACTTAAAGAGAAAGCAGGTCAAGAGACTATCCGAAACTTACAACAGCCAAATCAAAAGTATTGTGTTAGGTCAGCATGTGTTATTGCAATTGAGTTCCACAACTGCTTTATTCAGTCTTAAATACTTGTTACTTAAATACAAGTAAAATACTTGGGAAGCATCAGGGGTTAAACCAAGGTCATGTGTTGTATGTTTTACTATATAATCATTGTGATTTAAGATGAAATAAGTAAGCTGGCAGACTTACTCAAGTAAGTACTGTATATGCATTACTTACCAATAAACTTGTGGCTAAAACTTATCAACTAACACAATATTTGACATAGACAGCTGTTATTATAACCATTTAAAATTGTGAAATGAGCTATCATTCAAATTGCCTATGTGTACTTTCACTGTTCAACAGCTACACAAAAGGTTAATGCATTTCAATAAAACAGTGTTAATGGGGTGAAGGATTTTGGATGTGTGAATTTTATATGCGGGTATTGGGTCCAGAACAGAATTCACTTTTGCAGTTTAATTAGGGCTTCAGGAATGCCTGTGTCAGCCTCCAATATATGTATTCATATTCCATTTTTCCTCTCGAATAAACCTGTAAATGTGAGCTGCATTTTAACCTGCTTCCAACTTAAAATCCCCCCAACCTTCTCTGGAAATCTTTATTCATTTTATATGCAAGCCACATCAATGTCAGGAAGGACAACACAAAGATTAAATCCCTGCATAGATGTAGGCAAAAACATAATTGTGTAGTTTTGTAGGTGCAGTTTCTTAGCAGACTATGCTGGCAGCCTTAATCATTAAGTTGACTAAGACCGAGTACGAGTTCTGCTTCTGCAATATGCTTACTGATCTCCTGCCTGTCTGGGCACCCTCACCGAATGCATATTAAACATCTGTCGAAATATATTTAGGTAAAAAAAAAAAAAACATTTAACTTGCTGCATCATTACAGCAACAATCTGGCAAGATTATCAGGATAAAATGTAAAAATTTTAAATCTACAATGTACACTTTTCTTTTATTATTATTATTATTATTATTATTATTATTATTATTATCATTATTATTATTATTATTATTATTATTATTATTATTATTATTAATAAAGCATTTAAATGGTTGAAGCAGCTGAACCAGGAGACAGCAGTAAAGTCTTACCTTTTTCTGTGCTCCTGTATCCATCAGCCAGTGAGAGCCAAGGCAATCATGCTGGAAGCCAGTTAGTGGTTTAGCAGCAAAGCAGGTATGTGTGTGTGTGTGTGTGTGTGTGTGTGTGTGTGTGTGTGTGTGTGTGTGTGTGTGTAGGGGTGGGGGTAAGGGAGATCACAGACGGCTCCTAGTGAGCAGTCCACAGTGGGTTTCCAGTGCGCTTTTGTTCACCCAAGTCATTCCAGCTTGCCTCAGTGGACGGTACGGCTTATAGGTAGGACCTCCAACATCTCCGTCTGGTGCTTGCGAGTATGCACCTGCGCTCATCCCCTGGATTCAACTTTCCCTCTTTTTCCTCCTGTCTCCTTTCTCTTTTCCTCTTTTTCCGGTGCCTGCATCTGTTTCCCTCCGTGCTTCAGGAAGAGCCAGCGAGTGTGGTTGCGATGCAGAGACGGCGAGAGAAAGCGCAAAGGGAGGGGGGTTAGAGGGAGGTAGCAAGGGGTGGATGGAGGGAGGGAGGAAGAGAGAGACAGGAGGAGGGAGGGAAGGAAACAGAGAAGGAATGCTTCTTCCATCGGCATCAATCAGAGAAGAAGTGAAGTGAAGGGGAGGGTTGGTGAAGAGACTGAGCGTCACATGAAAAGCAGGATAGATGTGTGCCTGTATGTTCATGTGTGTGTTCCAGTGCATGCCTATTAGTGTGTGGATATGTGGATATCTATGGCTATGGACCAATGTGGTGGATTTATTGGAAAATAGGGTCTGTCCTTGCGCACACAGACAGAGGGCAATCAATCAGAGATTATAGAGTTAAGCATATTCAGTGAATTCTTACAATGCGTACAAATATAGCCTACAACTATAGGCAAAAAAAAAAGGAATCTTTAAAATTCTGGCAAATAACCCTGCATTTTAACCCTGCAAGTAAATGACAAAGCAATAAAGTTACTAATAGTTAGTTTCATCATGTGTCTATGACGCAATGGGTTCACTTAATCTGTAGGATAATGGCATCCATAAACTGCAAGGCAATCTACAATCACTGAATTGCCTCAATCCGAAACTTAATAACAGAATACATGAGAGAGTACCAGAGTGGTATAAATAGAGAAATAAAGTAAGAACAAGAGAGAGATGGAGACTGAGCCAGATCCAGGCGCACAGCTTATGTCGCTCAGGCTGATGAAGGACTGGGGATATTTACTGAGAGCAAGGGGCCGCATACTAAACAGGTCCCTCAGCTCAGAGTGAGCGAAATGAAACCACTGTCCTGTCAATCCAATAATTTGCTTTCTCTTACTTGGAGGAATTGTTGCTAGGCTGAATTTTCCTGAAGAGTTTAGTTTATTGGCTGGATGAATGTGACATTAGCTTGTGTTTCCAAACAAAACTGAGGTCTTGTCCTTTGAATCCTGCATGTCCGACATGAAGCCTTTTTGCCTTTTGACAAGAGTCTGTGTTTGTGCTGTAATGTGCTATATTTATTCTCATGAATTGAAACCCAAGGAACAAGAATTATGGAATTTTATCCATTATTGCAGAAGAGCCATTCATTAATTTATTCATTCATTCATTGATTGCATTCATTCTCTGGAGAAAACCAGTGATTCAGGAGGAAACTCACTGGACCATATAAATGCTTGTAAGGAAAAACAATTGAGCTGGAATGCTTCAACATTGTGCAAAGTTTCATGTTATCTTACTGACTGAATACTATTAAGTGTGCATCTTCAAATAAAAAAAGGACATGCTCTTTTACCCTGGGTCAGTTGTGATCCCTTAGAATTGTATTGCTGAGATTGCTAGACTTACTCTGTTAATCAGCCTAATTAAACTCTGAGAGATCATTGCATAATAAATATTGGATTAGATACATTTACAGATTTACAGTTACAAGCCAATAAAAGGGCAGAAAATGAAACATGTCTGTGTTTATGTAACAAGTTATGAAGCTGTTGTAGATTTTTAAAAATAGTAAAAAAAAAAAAAAAAGCTTTCACTAAAATATCATCCTCATAGATTCTCACATAAAGAAAATATTTCTATGACAATCCTGAGCTTTATAATAGGTAGCAACTAAAATTCCCAATACTAAAAATGAGCATATTGTGCACATTTCTATGTACTGAATGGGATTTATCGAGTTTTGCTGATGTGTGAGGTTATGCATATGCAGTATATAAACTCCTATATAAACCCCAAGTGGTAGAAAACTGTAATCGCAGGTAAACTAGATCTGCAGAGCTTTTATGTCAGGCACTGTCTATCATAGCAGCATAATTAAGAGCGTAATTACGTACTTCTGTGCTCACAATGAGTTGACAGATGACACTGATAAAATATAAAGAGAAAATATAATAAAAGAAACATTTAATGATCAATTAGGATTCAGATTGAACTTGGCACATGCAGGAATGCAAAGGGAGGACTGTGTTTTTAGCACCACCGAAAGGAAACACTATGCTGTGAGAGGACAGTGAGTTGGTTTTGTTTGCTCACTTCAGTTTAATTGACCAGTATTCTGGGGATTTTATTTACAGGTTGTCAAAATGAAACTGGTGAGGGTACTAGCATTTTCCAGCCAATTACACATTACACATTCAGGCCAATTATACATTGACACATCATGACTTCCTTTATGTTGCTCACACTGCAATATGTTAAAGATGAATTTTAACTGTAACTGAGGTACTGTAATGGAATACATACACATGTACTTTCTTTCTTTCTTTCTTTCCTGCTTGTTCGCTTGCTTGCTTTCTTGCTTGCTTTGTCAATCTTCTCATAAGTGCCAAATAAACTTTTATTTAGAAAATTACAATTATTTTAATGAGGGATAGATAATCTCTTTAGCCTCTTTAAAAACTTCTTAAAATTCTATTAGAATGTGTTTAATATATGTTAGAATGCGTGTCTATTCCACATTTATGTGTAATAAATGTATATATGGGTGGGTCTTATGCACAAAATGTACTACTGTAATAATTCTTTTATGCCTGCTTTGATAAATGAGACCCTTTTAAATACAATAAATTAAACCATAAAAACATATAAAAAGATGATAAAGTAAAGCAAACAACAAGCAAGAAAACAAATAAATACATCTATCTTAAAGGATGAAGTCTTTTATGTTATTTTAAAATAGCATTATTGTCTGAAATGTTTGCCACATTATCAGGGGAGTGTCAGTTTTGAATCATACCACCATGCCATCTGTGAACTCCAGCATAATTGCTTACTTGGTGGCAGGAATTTCTTTAACTCTCACAATTAAATTGACACTAGCTAGAGGAAATAACGTCGTCTTCTTCTTTTGGCTTCTCCTATTAGGGTTCACCACAGCGGATCAAGAGTTTTGTTTATATTAAGTTTGTAATCTGGCGTACCAGTGTAGATTTATTCATTGCTAGAGACTCAAAGCACTTTTGTACGTCGCTCTGGATAAGGGCGTCTGCTAAATGCCCCAAATGTAAATCTAAATCATCCGTCTTCATACCGCTTCCTGACCTCTACATCTATGGCCAACAATAGCCTAATTTCCACTTACACCCTGTTGGCTAACAAAACCAATAACAAACCTAACAATAATGGTGGTCGTTGATAACTTGGGCCTCGACTGATCTGGTATGAAATTCTGGTTTGTGAACCGCATATCTGATTTGGAACATGTTTTACACTGGATGCCCTTCCTAACGCAACCTTCCACATTTATTCGGGCTTGGGACCAGCAGAGGAGAGTAGGAGAGTGAATGGTTCAGGGGAATGAAGAACAGTGGGGCAGCGAGTGGTTTAAATAAAACCAGGCTTCTTTATTGGCTTTTTACACTTTTAGCAACACACACACACACACACACACACACACACACACACACACACACACACACACACGTCTCTCTCTGTAGCTCTCTCTCCAGCGTTCTTCTCTTACACCTCTTATCCTTTCCCCTCACCCACTGCAAAAGAAAAAAACAGATTAGTTACATTCCCAGCAGGTGTGCGATTCTAACTGCTAGGCCAGGGGGCCATCCGGCTCACAACCGACTCTCCCCCTGGCATTAGAGGCCATCTGCATCCCCGGTCTGTGGACCACCTTGAATATAAACGGATGAAGTGCCAGATACCACCAAGTAATCCGTGAGTTTGTATCTTTCATGCAATGGAGTCACTGGATCGGGGCATGGTCGGAACAGAGTGAAGGACCTTTCCAAAAGATAATACCAGGAGAGAGAGAAGTCAGGAGAATGTAAAAGCGGTCCACCACAGAGTGCAGCTTTCACACAAGACAAAGACTGCTGGCATGACTCCGTCCACTTGACTGGATCTGGTGCTCAATTTTTAGTGAGATCAGTCAGCGGGCTGGTGACATCCAAATAATGAGGGACAAACCTCTAAAAATAGCCAGCTGGCCCCATGAACCGCCTCACCTCCTTTTTGATCTTGGGTCTCAGGTAAGCCGCAATCACTGCCGCCTTATCAATTTGGAGACGCACCTGCCCATGACCTAAATGGAAAACCGGATACTGTACTTACACCCACCAATTGCACAATTCTTTTGGTTTGCTTTGAGGTCTGCCCACCTGAAGGTTTTCAGGACCGCTCTGAGGCGTTGCAAATGCTCATTATTGGGTCGGAGACTTCGGTCCATGAGCCGTTAAAATGTTGCTGGGGCCCCGAACAAGACAAACGGAAGTGTGACAAACTGGTAAACGAAATGAAGTGGACATCTCCAACTTGCCGTGTAACCTTAAAGGTCCTTGCCACTTTACAAGTAGTTTGGGGCTCAATGTGGGTAGTAACATGAGGACATTATCTACCTGTAAAAAATTCCCACATCTGTGAGCCCCTTTTATTCAGCCGGGATTGCCATTCCTGAGACTGTAGCAAATTCCCCCAAGTTAGTTTTCCCAAGGTGTGGAGTTTTGCTCTCAGGTCAAGGACGTATTGAATCTCGTTTTTACTAGGTAAACATCCGTACTTCCAATTTTCGCAGATGACATCGAGCACTTTGGCTTGTGGCCATTTGTGGCAATCAGCTTTGGGGGGATTGGCCCCCATTCCTGATGGGGGGAAATGGAACGAGAGTGGGAAGGAACAGGGGAAGATTGGGAAAGAGAGGTGGAGGTGGGATTCAGGGGTTTGCTGGCCCCTGGGTATGCAGCCAAGTGGTCTTCAGCCAGCTGGGACTGTCTTATCCACTGATGCCGGACACTGGCACTGGACCCACTCCACCATCCTCGGTGGAAGCCATGTGACGAACTGCTCCAGCATGATGAGATTGAGGATTCCATCAACACTCTGGTCCTTGTCCATCAGCCACTTCATAAGGGAGTGGAAATGCTGTCTGTGCTGCTCCGGGGTCTGTCTGCTTTAGGGCACGGTATTCCAGCAGGCGATCGGCCGGAAATTGCTGGGCCGCGAGCTGAGCCTCTCCAGAGAGGAGTGACAGAAGACGGAATGCTCGCTCTGAGTCCGGCTATTTCCCAACGGTGGCCAAACAGCTCCATGAATACCTCGGCATCATCCCTATCAGCCCTATCTTGTTGGCAAAAGCGTCTCGCCTGTCCAGCGCGCTCCGGAAAAACTTTGGGTCCTCCGCCTGGGCACAGATCAGCTCCTGGAACTGCTGCTCCTGCTCAGCGTTCACCTGAAGGAGAGCCTGGTGTTGGGTCCGCAGGAGCTTGTGGGCGCCTTCAACCAGTGGTGAAGACTCCATGAGGTATACCATGCTTTTCTTCCGGGATTTTTGTCACCGCACCAGTGTAGGAGAGCAAATGGTTCAGGGAAAGAAAGAACAGTGGGGCGGCGACCAATTTTATTAAAACCAGGCTTTTTTTCTAGCTTTTTACACTTGAATCAACATGCATGCATGCACACACACATTTCTCTCTGTATCTGTCTATCTCCAGAGTTCTTCTTTCACTCCTCTTACCCCCCCACCCCTGCACAAGGGTTCACTGATTAGATACATTCCCAGTAGGTGTGCAATTTTTACTGCTTGTTTGCCTTGGCCTCGCCCTCCATTCACAAACCAGTGCTCGGACACACCCAAGCTGCCACAAGGACATTTTTATTAAATACCATTTTACAACTTCTTACTTATCTAATGTTTCTTGTATGAACCTGGAATTGTTTCAAACAGCAGACATATTTGCTATTGATCTGCTGCTGCTTTAACTGTTTTAACAGTAAACTGCACCACTTTAGTTTGTAGTTGTAATTAACATTTAGGTTTTTTTAATAATATTATACAGTGGAACCCACTTATTTCGACCTCGGTTAACTCGACAACACTATTAAGTCGACATTTTTGAAGTGGAACCGCCAAATTCTCGGTTTGTCTTAGCATTTTTGAATCGGTTTTGTCGACTTTTTTTTATGTCGCCGAACCCTAATATCTCGAGCACAAGGGGGGAAAAATTTGCCATTTAACATCAGTTATCTTGATCGGCACTGTGCAGCCGCAGAAGAACTCGTGAAAGTGGCGGAAAAATCAAGCCATACAGATGCTACAGGTGTTGTATTGTATACTGGTGAATCTCTGCTGTTAGTAAGTGCACATATGCCTTTTGTTGTTAAATGTTATGCGATGAACGGGAGGCGAAAGCCGCGCTTGGTAGGAGCGCGGTGCGGAACGTGGGATGAGCAGCAAAAGCATAAAATTAACAACGGCGGGATCGGGGGAATCCGCGATGCGCTTTGGGAAGAAAAGCGCAGCCGTTGAGAGAGTGCCGGTGGGAAGGCACGTACCAGGATACGCATGAGCGATAACAACGACCGCCGTGAACCAACATATACCAACAATAACGGACGGTGAGAGTGTGGAAGTTTAAATAGGAGCTGGTGATGAGTGTTAAACGAGCACCATATGAAGCCGGGAGCTTCAGAGAAAGGATGGATTCCTGACAGTTAACAAAAATGTACTGTATGTACATTTTTATAGCATGCCTTCATCAAACAAATCGCGGCAACGCTGTTGTGTAAAAAACTCCTCCAAAAACACGTGCATGTACATTCTCATTTATTAACGCACATCATGTACAAAAAGAAATTTCGAGCACGTTAATATAGTGCCGCCATATTGATTTTCGTTTATCTTGATCATCGGTTATCTCAATGCTTTTTGGCAAACTCCTAGGACATCGACATAACCGGGTTCCACTGTAGTTTTTTTTCTCTGTACCATTTTGACCATTTAAATATATTCCAGTTGATAAATTAGTCACATAATGAATATACTTCAGTGATCTTCTTCTTTTGGCTTCTCCCATTAGGGGTTTGCCACAGCAGATTATCTGTCTCCATACCCCCTGTCCTCTACATCTGCCTCTTTCAACTACCTGCATGTCTTCCTCACCACATGCATAAACCACCTCTTTGGCCTTCCTCTTTCCTCCTTCCTGGTGGCTCCATCCTTAGCATTCCCCTACCGATATACCCCATGTCCCTCCTCTGTACATGTCCAAACCATCTCAATCTCCTCCCTCACCTTGTCTCCAAAACGTCCTACATGTGCTGTCCCTCTAATAAACTCATTACTAATCCTGTCCATCCTTGTCACTCCCAACGAAAACCTCAACATCTTCAGCTCTGCTAACTCCAGCTCGACCTCCTGTCTTTTACTCAATGCCACTGTCTCTAAACCATACAACATCGCAGGTCTCACCACAGTGCTATAAACTTTCCCTTTCACTTTTGCAGACACTCTTCTATCACAGATCACTCCACCCTGCCTGCACTCTTTTACACATATCTAACACACTTTCCATTACTTTGCACTGGGCAAGGGTCAAGTTCCAGAGAGACATTCGGGACTGCAACCTTCTCTGCTTCACCGAGACATGGCTGAACCCAGCGGTACGGACCACGCCATCCAGCCGGCCGAGTTTTTCTCGGTTTACCGCATGGACAGAACACTGGATTCGGGAAAGTCAAGAGGAGGTGGAGTGTGTCTGATGGTGAACAAACACTGGTGCGACAGTGCGAGCATTGTTCCTCTTTCACGCCCTGCTCACCAAACCTGGAACTACTGTCCATCAAATGTCGGCCCTTCTATCTACCTCGGGAATTCAGCTCGGTCATAGTCAGTGCCGTTTATATTCCACCTCAAGCGGACACGGACACTGCAGTATGGGACTTACATGAGACACTAACTCTTCACCAAACACAGCATCGACGCTGCGCTCATTGTGGTCGGAGATTTCAACAATGCCAACCTCAAGCGCGCACTCCCGAACTTTACCAGCACATCACCTGCCCCACCAGGGCGAAAGAACACTGGACCACTGCTACACAACACTTAAGAACGGCTACAAGGCACAATCACGTCCACCGTTTGGGAAATCGGACCATGCCGCCATCTTCCTCATGCCTGTTTACAAACAAAGGCTGAAACAGGAAGCTCGGTTCAGAGGGAGGTCGCGCGCTGGACTGACCAATCGGTGGCCGCTCTGCAGGACGCTTTGGATGACGCAGACTGGGACATGTTTCGGCGCAGCTCTGATGACGTCAACATGTTTACGGAAGCGGTTGTGGGATTCATCGGGAAACTAACGGATGATACGGTGCAAAAAACCACTATCCGAACATTTCCCAACCAGAAGCCGTGGGTGGATAAAACTATCCGCGACGCTCTAAGATCCCGCTCCGCTGCCTACAACACGGGGCTCGCCACCGGGGACATGGATGAATACAAGGCTGCATCTTACAGTGTTCGCAGAGCGGTGAAGGATGCAAAGCGGCGCTACGGGAGTAAACTAGAGTCACAGTTCCAACAAGGTGGCTCTAGAAGCCTGTGGCAGGGACTAAGGACAATAACGGACTATAAAACACCATCTTCCAGAATGGTGAATGCGGACGCTTCTCTGGCAGATGAGCTAAACACCTTCTACGCTCGTTTCGAGGCTGCAGCTAACCATGCTAGCGGCGCTAGCGGCACAACCAGCGTGCACGCCGAGAGAGCCGGAGAGGCAAACACATTCACCATCTCGGAGCATGACGTGAGGAGGGCATTCAAGAGAGTGAATACCAGGAAGGCAGCAGGACCAGATGGAATCACAGGTCGGGTTCTGAAAGCCTGCGCTGACCAGCTAGCACCGGTGTTCACTGAGATATTCAACCTCTCTGGAACAGGCTGTTGTCCCCTCATGCTTCAAACAGTCCACTATTGTCCCTGTCCCAAAGAAACCCCAGCCTGCCTGCCTCAATGACTACCGCCCTGTAGCTCTGACCTCAGTAGTGATGAAGTGCTTTGAGAGACTGGTCAGAGACTTCATCACTGCATCACTACCAGACACACTGGACCCATTACAGTTTGCGTGCCGTCAGAACCGCTCGACTGAGGACGCAATTGCACATCTTCTCCACACTACAAACAGCCACCTGGACCAAAGAAATGGGAATTACACAAAGATGTTGTTCGTGGACTACAGTTCAGCATTCAACACCATAATTCCCTCCACACTCACCTCTAAGTTGGAGGTCCTGGGACTCAGCCTGCCGCTGTGTCAATGGATCTCGAACTTTCTGACGGACAGACCACAAGCTGTACGGGTGGGAAAACACACCTCATCCACCCTCACCCTCAGCACTGGAGCTCCCCAGGGTTGTGTTCTGAGCCCCCTGCTGTACTCACTGTACACACATGACTGTGTGGCCACTTCCAACTCCACAACCATCATCAAGTTTGCTGGCGACACCGTTGTGGTGGGCCTGATCTCCAACAACGACGAGACGGCCTACCTACAGGAAGTTAAAACCTGGAGAGATGGTGCCAGGAGAACAACCTTCTCCTGAACGTCAGCAAGACTAAGGAGTTGATCGTGGACTTCAGCACGAAGCAGGAGCGGTCATACCAACCGCTAAACATCTGCGGGACTCCAGTGGAAAGAGTGGACAGTTTCCGGTACCTGGGTGTTCACATCACACAGGACCTGTCTTGGTCCTGTCACATCAACACCCTGGTGAAGAAGGCCCGGCAGCGTCTGTACCATCTGAGACGCTTAAGGGACTTTAAACTACCCTCTCAGGTGCTTAAGACTTTTTACACCTGCACCATCGAGAGCGTTCTGACGGGTAGCATCACTTCCTGGTTCGGGAACAGCACCATGCAGGACAGACGAGCCTCCAGAGGGTGGTGCGTTCAGCCGAACGCACCATCCACACCGAGCTCCTGACCTGCAGGACATCTACAGCACACGGTGCAGGACCAGAGCCAGGAAAATTGTGAAGGACCTCAGCCATCCCAACAATGGACTCTTTTCTCTGTTGCGTTGGGAAACGCTTCCGCTCCTGAAGGCGAACACAGAGAGAATGAGGAGGAGCTTCTTCCGCAGGCCATTCGGAGTTTAAACCAGGAAACACCCAGGATCTAAAAACTGGCCCACTCTCCATCATCACCATTTTTCCCCTGCACAACCACACTTTTCGTATACGGCACATTATACACTGGACTTGCACAGCACAGTGCACTTTACATTCCATCTCTTTTCATATTTTCTTTTCATTTTCTTTTCATATTTATTTCATATTTTTATATTCTCTTTTCTTATACCACACCATCCCGCACAAGGACACTTTACACCACACCTCACTGCACACGGACACTCATGGTCAATCATAACTTGTTTACTGTTGTTTACTGGCTAACTGCACACTGCCATAAACATAAACATTTTCTGTGTACATTTTCAGTGTATGTGTATATATATGTATATGTATGTGTATATATGTGTATATGTATATGTACGTATATATACATATATATTTATATATATTTATATATCTCTACATCTTATTTATCTGCCTTCTTTCTTATTATATTTTTCTTTAAATTTTGTTATTATATTTATATTTTTTATATTTTCTATTCTCCTTTTTTACCCTATTTTATTCCCTCATGCCGGACCGTCGTCAAAAGCATTTCACTGCATGTCGTACCCTGTATGTATGTGTTTGTGACAAATAAAAAATTTTGATTTTTGATTTTTTTGATTCTCATTTATTAACGCACATCATGTACAAAAAGAAATTTCGAGCACGTTAATATAGTGCCGCCATATTGATTTTCGTTTATCTTGATCATCGGTTATCTCAATGCTTTTTGGCAACCTCCTAGGACATCGACATAACCGGGTTCCACTGTAGTTTTTTTTTCTCTGTACCATTTTGACCATTTAAATATATTCCAGTTGATAAATTAGTCACATAATAAATATACTTCAGTGATCTTCTTCTTTTGGCTTCTCCCATTAGGGGTTGCCACAGCAGATTATCTGTCTCCATACCCCCTGTCCTCTACATCTGCCTCTTTCAACTACCTGCATGTCTTCCCTCACCACATGCATAAACCACCTCTTTGGCCTTCCTCTTTTCCTCCTTCCTGGTGGCTCCATCCTTAGCATTCCCCTACCGATATACCCCATGTCCCTCCTCTGTACATGTCCAAACCATCTCAATCTCTCCTCCCTCACCTTGTCTCCAAAACGTCCTACATGTGCTGTCCCTCTAATAAACTCATTACTAATCCTGTCCATCCTTGTCACTCCCAACGAAAACCTCAACATCTTCAGCTCTGCTAACTCCAGCTCGACCTCCTGTCTTTTATTCAATGCCACTGTCTCTAAACCATACAACATCGCAGGTCTCACCACAGTCCTATAAACTTTCCCTTTCACTTTTGCAGACACTCTTCTATCACAAATCACTCCACCCTGCCTGCACTCTTTTTACACATATCTAACACACTTTCCATTACTTTGCACTGTTGACCCCAGGTACCTGAGCTCCTCCAGCTTCTCCACCTCTTTTCCCTGCAACCACACCACTCCACTGCCCTCCCTCTCATTTACACACATGTACTCTCTTACACCTACTGACTTTCGTTCCCCTTCTTTCCAGTGCGTACCTCCACCTCTCCAGGCTCTTCTTAAACTGCTCTCTACTCTCACCACAAATCACAATATATTCTGCTTGCCTAATGCCACCGAAGTCATTGAGAAAGTTTATTTCACATTCATGTAAAATCTCCAATAAATCCATTCTTTTAAAAGTGCATAATTTAGTAGCAAATAAATGCAAGACTAAATCCGGGCTTCCAGGGGGTTAGAATTATATATTATATCAATACAATATTAATGTACAACTTACAATCCTAACAGATTAACATTTCAATTGTTTGCAAATCTGCTTTTTTTCTAAGGCAAAGAAAAAAGGAAGAAAAGATTTTTATATTTTAGCATGATCAATTAGAACAATGACCTGTTCTGCATAACTTTACACAGGAGTAGCATTTTTAATGGTGTCACATAGACACAAAAAAAAAACAAGAAGAGAAATACAGTAAATAGTGAATAAGAGCAAATGCTCTACCGTCATTTTATATATGAATTATATATCATATTGATAATAACGGTAGATATATTCACATATATACACACACACACACACACACACACACACACACACACACACACACACATATATATATATGGCAGGGTGGAGTGGGTGGAGAAAAGTGACAGTGATAGAACAGGTGACAGGTGTGATTTGTGATAGAAGTGTATCTGCAAAAGTGAAAGGAAACGTTTATAGGACTGTGGTGAGACCTGCGATGTTGTATGGTTCATAGACAGTGGCATTAAGTAAAAGACAGGAGGTGGAGCTGGAGGTAGCAGAGCTGAAGATGTTGAGATTTTCATTTGTAGTGCCGTGGATGGACAGGATTAGAAACAAGTTTATTAGAGGGACAGCGCATGTAGGACATTTTGGAGACAAAGCGAGGGAGGCGAGATTGAGATGGTTTGGACATGTGCACAGGAGGGACATGGAGTATATCGGTAGAAGAATGCTGAGGATGGAGCCGCCAGGAAGGAGGAAAAGAGGAAGACCAAGGAGGAGGTTTATGGATGTGGTGAGGGAAGACATGCAGGTAGTTGAAAGAGGCAGATGTAGAGGACAGGGGTATGGAGACGGATGATCCACTGTGGCAACCCGTAATGGGAGAAGCCGGAAAAAGAAGAAGAATATATATATATATATATATATATATATATATATATATATATATATATATATATATATATATATATATATTTTTTTTTTTTTTTTTTAGAGCCCACTTATTCAATATACAAATTGACATGATAACAAATATGGAAGAACTATATGGGTCCTGACCAGAATTACTATCTCCCATTTCTCCCTTTTCTTGCTGGTTGGAGCTTCACCACGTGCAGTGATAAAGCCTGGGTAAAGATGATTGCATCATTGGAGTCCATAAATTGCTTCAGCATAGAAAATGTCTTAGTGGTAGTGTAAAATCTACTTACTTTCACAACTATGTCATCATTCAACACATTTAGATTACATTATGCATACAGAAAAGTATCATCTGGACATTAGAACATACACATACACACAATTCACTTGCCACTGTTAACAATATAGTTACTGTCCTGTTCTTTAAAAGTTTTTTTAAGTGAACTCAATGCAACCCAGATTAATAAATCATATAATACCTTTTAAATAAATATCAGGGTTATATTAATTAATTGACTGTGTTGGTGTATGTCATTGTGAAAATTAATCCAAAATGCACATATAATCACAAAAATACAGTACATTAGTGCTGCTGAACATGTTTTGATTTCTTAAAATGCACAGTCAAATCCCTGTTTTCACTTGAGAGAAAGCTGCAAAGAAGGTATTCTGGAGCTGGAGTGTTATTTTTCAGCTCTGACATGGCCACCAGTTGAAAGGGCTTTCAAACATCCAAAAAGTTGGAAAGGTAACACAATGGTGTTTCTAAAATTGTTACTTATTAGCTAATTGCCAGGTACAGTAAATGTGTAGTTATTGTAAAATATAGTAAAATCACACAACATTCATTATCATCTTATTTCTGACAACAGTGCAATCAACACTGAATTTCTCACAGTACAGTCTGTAATAATTTTTATTTTAGAATGAGTATGCAGACATTTTTCTCCTGCTTGGAATAATATACATTGTTGCTCTTACATTGTCACTGTAAATAAAACACATTCAGATTCTTTGTTTTGCAAATGTCACTCATTTATTCAAATTTCTTTAATTCTATTCACATGCGCTTACTTGAACATTTTTCCTCAACATCTGTAAGAATATTGTGTGTGTGGTGTGCGTGTGTTGCTTATTTGTATATTAAAATATGTGCACTGACCTAGGGAAATGCTGGAACAACTTACTCAAGATTAACATGTCACAGCTGTAACAAGCTAGTTTTCTGATTATTTAATTATATGCATATACTGTTCAAGTGCATAATGTATCTTTCAGTTTCACAAATTCATGGAATTCTGCTACTTTTGAGATGCTTGTATGCAAAGAAGGAAAATTAGGTCAGGTTAGATTAAATTAAAAAAAATATGCAACCAGAATTATTTTTGTTTTAAAAATAGAAATTGTATATTTTTAAACAGTGTGTCAGGGTCCAGACCACAAGTCGGAATCAGGAGTAACTCTATCATGTTTATTAAGGGAAATTCTGGGAAATGAACACACACAAGTCATAACGGAGATCGGAGGCGGAGAGACGCCCTCGGCGGAGATCAAGGGTGGAGCAACGTCCACGGTGGAGATCAGAGGCAGAGCAACTTCTCGGCAGAAATCGGGGGCTGAGCGACGCCCACATTGGAGTCTGGTGGCCAAACAACGCCTACGGCAGAGTCCGTAGGGCGTGCGACGCCCACGGCGGAGTCCAGGGGCCGTGCGACGCCCATGACAGGGTTTAGAGGCTGTGCGACGCCCTCTGCGGAAATCTGGAGCGGAACAACGCCCTCGGTGGAGTCCGGAGACCGAACAACACCTACGGCGGTCACAACTTCAGTATGTAGTCGCCTGAAAAGGAACTCGGAGGCGACACCACAAGCCGGAATTGGGAGTAACTCTAGCATGTTTATTCCGGGAAATGAACACACACATAAGTCATAAAAACGATGTGTGATGAGTCCTGAACGTGGGCGTAATGATTTGTCTAAGTCCTGTCCATGAAACGGATATAATCCTCGGAACCGGTATGATCCATGGAACAAGAAATCCACGGAAACGAAAGTAATCCTTGGACAGAAAGTAATCCATGGAACCAGCGGGTGAGATGGGAATGGAGGCTTTTATGGGGAATCGGTAACGAGAGACACCTGTCTCTTGTTAATGCCGGGAGCATCAGAACAAGGCAGCGTAAGAGCTGCCGAGGGGGGCATGGCACGTGGATTCCTGACACAGTGATCTGTACACTAAGAGAGCATAGTTTCTAGAGGTTTTGCATATTAAATTTGCTTGCAAGAATATTTGCAAACAAACTTTTGGCTCAAGGGCATCATTGTCAATTAAGAGTAGTGGATGCTAGCAGCACAGAGACAGAAAAAGGCACCCAATAATCCTTATTTTATAATTTTTTTATTATTATTTAAACAATAATAAAAATATATGGTTAAACCATACAAAATAACAGTCAGGTGTGCCACATTATCGGACATAGTATTTATGTTCTGCACCATATCATTGTTTTTAATGGTTGTATTTGTTTTCGACAGCGGATCACCTGTCTCCATACTACTCTTTCCTTTACATCCTCCTCTTTCGAAACAACTACCAGCATGTCTTTCCTCACCACAACCATAAACAACCTCCTTGGCCTCCCTATTTTCCTCATTCCTGGCGTCTACATCCTCCTAATAATATACCATGTCCCTCCTCTGCACATGTCCAAACTATCTCAGTCAGGCTCAATTTGTCCCCAAAATGTCCTACATGCGATGTCCCTCTGATAAACTTGTTTCTAATATTGTCCATCCTAGTCACTCCCAATGAAAATCTCAGCAACTCTGACACCTCCAGCTCCACCTCTTGTCTTTTAGTCAATGCCACTGTCTCTAAACCATACAACATAGCAGGTCTCACCACAGTCCTATAAACTTTCCGTTTCATGCTTGCAGATACCGTTCATTCACAAATCACTCCTGCTATTCTTCTTCACCCACTCCGCCCTGCCTGCACTATTTTTTTTACTTCTCTTACACACTCTCCATTACTTTGCACTGTTAATCCCAGGTACCTAAACTCATTAACCTTCACAACCTCTTCTCCCTGCAACAGCACCATTTCACTGCCCTCCTTCTCATTCACACTGTTTTACTCCTACTGACTTTCATTCCGCTTCCCTCCAGCGTGTACCGCCACGCTTTCTACTCTCACCACAAATCACAACATCATCCGCAAACATCATAGTCCATAGAGACTCCTGTCTGACCTCGTCTGTCAACCTGTCCATTAACAGGAAAGGGCTCAGAGCCGATTCTTGATGCAGTCCCACCTCCACTCTGAACAAGTCTGTCGTTCCTACTGCACACTTCACTGCTGTCACACTGTCCTCATACATGTCCTGAACCACCCTCACATACTTCTCTACACTTCTCCATCAACATTCTCAAAGCAAATATTGCATCTGTAGTGCTCTTCCTCAACAGGAACCATACTGTTGCTTACAGATGGTCACCTTTCAGCCTGGCTTCCACTACTCTTTCCCATAACTTTATGGTGTGACTGATCACAGGGGAACTTTATTCCCCTGTAGTTACTGCAGGACTGCACATCTCCCTTATTATAAAAGAAAGAATTTATACAGTAGCTGCTCTTACTTCCTCTTTACTAATCCTATCTACTTCCTGCTTCACCATCTCCACATCATCCAATCTTCTCTCTCTCATTTTCCTTATTCATCAACTGCTTAAAATACTCCCTTCACCTTCTCAACACACTCTCCTCGCTAGTCAACACATTTCCATATGCATCCTTTATTGCTCTAATTTGCAGCACATCCTTCCCAGCTCGGCCCATCTACCTCTCAAATCGCTAGTGTCTAACTTCTCATACATCTCCTCAAATGCCTTTTCCTTAGCTTTTGCCACATCCCTCTTTACCTGTTTCTGCACCTCCTTGCACTCCTGCCTACTTTTCTTTTCACTCTGCTGATTTAAATTATGTTATAACAACCTCTTGCTCCTTATGCTTTTCTGCACTTATGCTTTTCCACCACCATTTCTCTATATCTTCCTTTCTCTTTCCAGGTGTAACACCAAGTACCTTTCTAGCTGTCTCCCAGATAACTTCTGCAGTAGTTGCCCAATCATCCAGCATCACCACTATGCCCCTTTCTGACCTCATAACTGAATCTCACACAGCTGTCTTCCTCCTTTATTTTCCAACATCTTATTATTTTTTCAGTCGCCACTCTCCACCTCTTATTCTTCACTTCCAAAGTCATCCCACAGACCAAGGCTCACTAGGCATCTGGCTGAGACTACAGGAAAGTTACATAGCTTATACTGACAGCTTTAAAATTATAGGTAATATGAGCTCCCACTGTTTATTTTGTGTTACACTTACATATATTCAGCTGGATTTTGCTGTATTTGTCACTGAGGCAACAGCAAAAGTCTTTTAATCTATATTTTATTACCTGGATTGTTGCTAGAAAATGTCAATTATTGTATTATTGCATTAGATAAAATATATATTTTATTGTGTACTACTACTGCTACTAACAACAACAAGAACAACAGCAATTATAACCAAGCAATTATCTTATCCGTTGTTCAATCAATCCTTCCTTCAGAGAATTGCACCAGCCCCCACTCCTCCTATCAATCACAGCATACTGACTCCCTGTACTTGTACACGATTTTTAACGCGTGGATTCGGGCATGATATATAAAACTGTGTGTGTGTGTGTGTGTGTGTGTGTGTGTGTGTGTGTGTGTGTAATATCTATATATCTATATCTATATCTATATCTATATATATATATATATATATATATATATATATATATATATAAATATATTATATATATATATATATTACATATACACCGAATATTTGTAAGCATTATTGGGTTAATGCTACCACCAATCAAATTCATTTTAATGCTCATGTTCATGCTTTGCATAAAAGTGTTTTTTCTAAAAAAAAAAAAATTTTATATTTAAACAATTTAGAATAAAAAAAGGAGAAAATAATTCAAGTAGTTTGCAAAAGTATTGTGCAAAGTTAAAACAACAATTTGACCTAAAGAAAAAAAAAAAACATGGGTGTAATAACAAACAAATTTTAACTGCCATCATGACTGCCACTCCACTTAAAATCTCTGATCATCAACTGGTTTCCTTTTCAATCACTCTTCCTATTCTACCTAAAAACTATTTACATGCCTCTCTTATCCGTCCTAACCTTCACTTTATCTCTCCCACCTCTGTAGCTTCCTGTACTCTTTTATCTCTTGCTGACCCTGACTCTTTTTCCTCTCTACCCTTGGACTTTGCTACTGACTCCTTCCTCTTCTCTCTTTGTTCAACCATGGACCTCATCTGCCCATTGACTACAAAACCCAAAAATACTTCTTGTCCTACACCCTGGCTGTCAGAATTTTTCACAACAATCAGAGAGAACTTAGATCAGCAGAGAGGAAGTGGAAAAATAACAACTTGATGTAGACCTTGCATCTTACTGTGCACTCCTGACCAAATTTGCTTTAGATGTGACTTCTGCTAAGACTGCCTTATGCAAGGAAAATCTCAAGGCCTCTGCACAAGATCCTCATAAGCTCCACAACATCATCTCTCCACTACTCAACCCGCCACACCTGCGCAATCCTCTCGGACTGCTCTGACATCCTTCTATGATGAGAAGATTAAGGAAATTTGTCAGACCTTCACCTCCTCCCAACAATGACTACACAATACAGCCAGGAATCCCCTAATCCTTTATTGTCAAGCTTCCCAACCTTAACAGAAGATGAGATATTGCTAGTCATCCAATCTTGCAATCCCACCACCTGCCATCTTGATTCAATCACTTCAACTACACTTCAGACCATCTCACAAGATCTCCTGCCCTCCATCTCCACAATCATCAATGGGTCCTTAACATCTGGCTATGTGCCAACTACCTTTAAGCAAGCGTCATTCCGATTTAAAAAACCTGCTATGGATCCATCAGACATCAACAACTACAGACCGGTATCACTTCTCTCCTTTCTTTCTAATCTCTGGAACGCACTGTTTTTAACCAACTGTCTGTCTATCTATCAGTCTGTCTATCAGAAATGACATGCTGCTTGATTAGCCAAGCTGTCATCTGTACTTATCTTCCGGGACCTTTCAGCAGCATTCGACACATTCAACCACAAGACTCTCTTGTCTGTTGGTGGAATGAACTGTATCATACCAATAAATAGTAAAAAAAATCATACATTGTGATTTCTGGATTTTTTTTTTTTAGATTACGTCTCTCACAGTGGACATGCACCTACGATGACAATTTCAGACCCCTCCATGATTTCTAAGTGGGAGAACTTGCAAAATAGCAAGGTGTTCAAATACTTATTTTCCTCACTGTAGTTGGGTAGCATCAGCATAACAGTGGAAGCTAATTCCATGCCTTCTAATAATATTTCCGAAGGGAAGTGTTTATATTGTGAAAAGCAGAGGTCCTAGAACTAAACCTTGTGGCACCCCTCAGTTTAATTGCATTAACCTTGATAGCTCTCCATTTAAGTCTACAAAATGGTAACAATCAGACAGGTAGGATTTAAAACAGCTTAATGCCCCTCCCTGGATGCCGATGTAATTTTGTAGGCAATCCAGGAGAAGATAATGATCTATAGTGTCGAATGTAGCACTAAGATATAGCAAAACTAACAGAGAGATGTAGCCTTGGTCTGAAGCTAAAAACAGGTCGTTAGTGATTTAATTAAAGCAGTTTCTGTGCTATGATAGGACCTAAAACCTGACTGAAACTATTCAGAGATATTGTTCTCTTGTAAGTAGGAGCATAACTGGGCAGACACAATCTTTATGAAAATCTTAGACATAAATGGAAGATTTGAAACGGGTCTGTAATTTGATAGTTTTGGATCCAAATTAGGTTTCTTAATAAGTGGCTTAAAAACTGCTAACTTGAGTGGTTTAGGGACATGACCTAAAGATAGTGAGGAGACCAGCTGTATTAAACCCTTCTTTCAGTAGTTTAGTTGGAATGGGATCTAACAGATGATTTGGCTTTGGTAATAACACCATACAACTGTTCCTGTCCTATACATGAAGAGCAGTATAGTTTTGAAGTTTCAGGTAAGACTGGTTCAGGAGATGCTGAGGCAGTCTCCCTGTATTCCATCAGAAAGAAAAAGTGTGGTTATGAGATGATGCCCCGGGTTGAAAAGATGCTGGCAGACCTGCTACGAAAGCTGGACATGGGAGAGATCTCTGACGGTCAGGAGATTCATGAGCTCTGCTGGGCTTCCAACCTAGCTCTTAGGGCCATGAAAGAGACCACTAGGGCCATTGGCCAGTCCATGGCTGCCCTGGTGTCTACAGAGAGGCACTTATGCCTCTATTCCCTATTCTCCTGGACACCCCCCTGGTATCCACTGGCCTCTACGGTGACGTGGTCAGCACTGTTGTTGATAGGTTTCAGGAGGCTAAAAAGCAGTCACCAGCATTCCAGCACTTCCTCTGACATCACTCTCATGGGGCTGCTTGTTGGGTGCAGCCCCAGCCACAACCCAGCACCTCCGGGCAACTTGTGCTTCCCCTACTAGGGATCCTGTGCGACGCTCTAGGCCCAGGCTGAGGCCTTCGATACGATCTAGAGTGCCTGCATGGGACTTAGCCATTGTCTTGGAGGCCCTGTCTGAGCCTCTCCTTGAGCCATTGACCAAGGTGCCTTTAAGGTTTCCCACAGTAAAGACTGTTTTCCTCTTTGCCATCTCCTCTCTCTCAGATAACTTCAGGGCCTCTTTGTGGCCTCTTCTTCCCTGAAAGTCACTGCAGGCATGGCCAGTGCCTTCTTCTACCCTAGAACAGGGTATGTTCCCAAGGTAACCTTAGTCGTCCCATGACCTGTTATGCTCCAGGAATTATTTCCTCCTCCATTTCAGGCCCCAGACCAGGAGAAGCTAAACCAACTGTGTCTATTGCGAGTACTGGACACATACGTCCACAGAACAGAACTGGAAGAGCAGCTGCTCCTCTGCTATGGCCCTCTGAGGAGAGGGCTCCTGCGAACAAGCAGTCGCTCAGCAGATGGCTTGTGGATGCTATTGTTTCCTTATATGAGTCCTCTGGTCTTCCCACTCCTTTTGTGGTCAGAGCTCACTCGACAGCCTCTAAGGCTTTGTCTTTTGAAATGCTGCGGGCTGGTTCACCCCACTGACCTTTGTCAGGTTTTATAGCCTTGACCTCAGTGCCACTCCTGGCCTCTCTGTCCTTCACCCTAGCTTTGCCCTTCCACACTAGGCATGGACTGGTCAGTCTGGCAGGATTGGACTCTCGTTCCCAAAGAGTATTGAGGAAAATAATGAATTTATTCCATTTTGGAATAAGGCTGTAAAATAACATGTGGAAAAGTGATGTGAATACTTTCCAGATACACTTTAACTGAGGGAACGAAATGCTGCGTGTTGGCCAAATTAAACTGACTAGTCTCCCAGTTCCTGCAGTTAAAAAACATCCCCACCATCATGTTTCACTATGATGGTGGGGATGTTTTTTAACTGCAGGAACTGGGAGACTAGTCAGTATTGAGTGAAAGATGAATGCAGCAATGTACAGAGACATCCTTGGTGAAGACCTGCTCCAGAGTGCTCTGGACCTCTGACTGGAGTGATGGGTTATCTTTCAACAGGACAACGACCCTAAGCACACAGTCAAGATAACAAAGGAGTGGTTATGGGCCAGAGCCTAGACATCAAACTGATTGAACATCTAACCCAGATCTAAATTAAGGGATAATTAAAACAGCCACGATTTCAGGAAATTAACTAAATATACTTTCTTATCTGGTCAAATAAACTGGTCTTATTCTGACATACAATAATATTACATTTATACTGACTTGAATATGATTAATCAAACTCACCAAATTAAATAAAAGCATTTCTTTGCTGAGGTGGATCAACCAATTAGCTAAATTTAGAGGTGATGGTAACTCTGCCCAGGGAAAGTAGGGGGAGTGCGAGTTTGGGTGAACTTGAGGAAAAAAAGGAGAAAGGAAAAAAAAAAGCCGGTGGTTCCCTGACAGATATACCTTTTTGAGTTTCTTTGCAAATACCTCAATTTATAATTAGGTGAACAGAGCATTGGAGCAGGTGCTCATTGAACGAACTGAGACCTTAAGGAAAAAATTACTGATCCTTTCGGTTCCACCGAGACTGAGAATTCGTTGATGGGGTGTGGACATCTACAATTGTAATTATTGTTTAGTTAATTGTGTTTTGGATTTAGTTGATTGAATTGATTTTACTGATTAAACCTTTGTTTTATGTATGATATTTACCTGAGTTTTTTTTCTGTGGTGAAAGGGTGAAGTACCAACTGTGCTCAAAAAAGAAGGGGAAAAAAACAAACCAAGGCACAGGCTGAGACGGGTTTGAGACAGGAAACGTGGAAGATAGGGTGGATCTGAAGGACTCTGGGGAGTTTGAGGCGGACCGCAACAGGGTGGATAATTTAAGAAATTTGAAAAGGACCCATGAGGCGTAGGGTTTTTTGCAGACAGCCTTGAGAGGGAGGTCTCGGGTGGACAGCTAGACCTTCTGGCCTACCTGGTAGCGGGACATCGTTTGCGGTTAGCCCAGCAGGCATAATTATGTGAGGATCTGAGTAGGGTGGCCCAGGCCTTTCTCCATCCTTGATGGCAGGGCCGGAACAGGGTCAAGGCCGATGGAACAGACGCCTCCACTTCCTGATTGGAAAATAAGGGCGGTTGGTGGCTATGGGTGACCTGGAAGGCAAGGAGTTGTGGGCATATCTACCCAAATGAGCTTGGACGCCCAGGTGGATGAATCCTCAAACGGAGCCCAGTCTCCAATTCTTGGTTGAGTCTCTCAGACTGACCATTGGTTTGTGGGTGGAAGCCAGATGATAGGTTGACAGAGATCCCTAGAAGCCGACAGAATTCCTCCAGAAGTTATCCGTGAATTGGGGTCCTTGATCTGACACAATATTGCACAGGAGGCCGTGAAGGCGAAACACATTGGAGCAGGAGCTGTGCCGTCTCCTTAGCGGAAGGTAGTTTGGCTAGAGGAATGAAATGAGCCATCTTAGAGAAACGGTCCACAACAGTAAAATGGTTGTTTGTCCAGCTGAGAGAGAAAGGCCGGTGACAAAATCTAGTGCAATATGTAACCAGGGGCATCTGGGAATCAGAAGAGGGTGGAGCAGCCCAGCAGGGCAACATTTAGAGCTCTTGTGTTGGACACAGCTTGGGCAGGCAGTAACAAAGTCGTGGGCATCTCTTCAGGCAATGGGCCACCAGAATCGCTGTTTAAGCAAGGCAAGGGTCCGAGAAAGGCCAGGGTGGCAGAATATGAGGGAGTTGTGGCACCACTGGAGCACCTGGGATTGCAGCTGATTAGACACAAAAAGCCTCTGCTGTGGACAATCCTCAGGAACGGGCATACTCAAAGTGGCCTGAAGAACCTTCCTTTCAATGTCCAGGCAGAGAGAACTGATGGTTACGGAAGGTGGGAGAATGCGCTCAGATGGGGAGGTCCTCTTCACCGGGGGAGTGTAGTCGGGAGAGGGCATCTGGTTCGCCATTTTCAGGACCTGGACAGTAAGCTAGGAAAAAGCTGAAATGCCCAAAGAAAAGCCCCCAGCGTGCCTGATGGGAGTTCAGGCGTTTGGCTGAATGCAGGTACTCCAGATTGCAGTGATCCATTCAAACCATGAATGGCACCTTGGTCCCCTCAAGCCAATAACGGCACTCCTAAGGCCAGCTTGACAGCCAGGAGCTCCCGTTCACCTACAGGGTAGTTCTGCTCTGCTTAATTCAGGTGACGGGATAAAAAGGCACAAGGATGAAGCCGGTTGTCACAAGCATCCCTCTGAGGCAGGACAGCTCCCACCCCTAGATCAGAGGCATTCACTTACACAACAAATTGACAAGCGAGGTCAGGCATGGCCAAAACAGGAGCAGATGTGAAGAGGCCTTTAAGTTTCGAGAATGCCTGTTCGGCCTCAGAGTACAACAGGAATGGCCAATGGGTGGAAGTGAACCGGTGAAGGGGGGCCGCAATAGAGCTAAATCGCCAGCTAAATCTCAGATAAAAGTAGGCAAAACCAAAGAATCTCTGTAGCTGCTTGTGGGAATCAGGGTGAGGCCAACTTCTGACTGCCTGGATACAGCCCGGGTCCATCTGTATTCTCCCGGCTGAGAGTATGAACCCCAAGAAGGAGGTGGTGGTGACGTGAAAATCGCATTTCTCAGCCTTGGCGTATAAGCCGTTTTGAAGAAGGCATTGGAGCATGGTCCAGCCATGGTGGACGTGTAACTCCTGGGTTCGAGAAAAAAATGAGGATATCGTCAAGATAAACGAATACAAAGCAGTTGAACATGTCCTGTAAAACATCATTGACCGAAGCCTGGAACACTGCTGGAGCGTTGGTCAAGCCGAATGGCATTACCAAGTATTCGTAATGTCTGGAAGGGGTGTTAAACACAGTCTTCCACTCATCTCCCTCCCGAATGCGAACAAGGTGGTAGGCATTTCTCAAGTCCAGCTTTGTGAAAATAGAGGCCCACTGGAAGAGTTTGAATGCAGAAGCCATGAGTGGTAGGGGATAGCAATTCTTGACAGTAATAGTGTTAAGTCCCCGATAGTCTATACATGGGCGGAGGATCTTGTCTTTCTTCTCCATGAAGATGAACCCAGCCCCAGCAGCGGAGGAGGAAGGGCGAATAATCCCGGCAGAGAGAGACTCCTGAATATACTGGTGCATGGCCTCCTGCTCAAGTCCAGACAGATGGTACAAACTGGGAAGAGGAGACCTGAGCCAAGGTTTTTAGCTCGGTTCTCATATCCTGAGCATCTGCGGGGTCCATTTTGGCCGGATTATTCGGTCACGGGCTGGCTGGAGGTACCCAAATGCAGGATGCTGACAGAAAGCTTAAAAAAAAAAAAAAAGTCTTTAATTAACAACTGGGGAGTAACCAGGTGAATAGACAAAGAACACAAACCAAAACAACTGTGCAGATCCCAACAAACGATACCAGAAACAAAAACCCCACAAAAGTCCAAAAAAACACATCTATTTAGTCTGAGCATGCAGCAAAGAAATCCAGGCAAAAAAAACAACAGAACATAAATAATCCAAAACCGAAAAGGCAGGGCAGGGTAACAAAAAATGAGTCACAAGCCAAAAACCGTCCTAGAAAACAAACAGGCAAACCAGGAAAAAAGGGCAAGAGAATATCAGCAAGAATCTGAGGAGACAAAGAGATAACCCGACAGAGACGGAGATATCTTAGAGTCCTTAACCCTCTGGAGTCTGAATTGCCGGCGTAAGCGTGCTTTTTTTCCAGATGCCAGCAAAAAGAGCTGAAACTGCTCGGTCATATTTGATCAGAAATGTCAAAGTAATACATCATTTAAATCTGTAAAGGGTCTACTTTCATTTGTGTATGCTCACTACATTAACAAAACGTTGTTTTTTTTTTTAATGAATAAAATAGTCAGGGTGCGCCATCTGTCGCCTTTGTCTGCGTAAACTTTGTTTAGAAACGCGTCATCAAAAAGCGCTGAAACTCGGCCAATAGCCGACACACGGAAATAAAAAATATATCTTTAGACAGCTTAAAGTGTGTAGTTTTAGAATAAGTCGGTGAAATAAAAAAACATATGTTTTCAATGAATGTAAATCATGTAAAACCAAGTAGAAGCACAGATTTTCCACCGCAGCTCATTATCTGATAATGAGCTGCGAGCGGACACGCCCCCCCGCTATTCACAGGTAAAACAGTTCACACGTTGAGTCACACACACACACACACACACACGCCCCGGACAGTGGCATAAAACAATGCCAGAGAATTTACCTTTTCATCTGAAGAAGATTGCGATTCCGACGAGGCGTTTGCATTTTGAAGAGCGAGGACTTTCCAGCAAGTTGCTATGATGAGTAAGTTATTTAGTCTTACATTCTGATCATATAAACTCATATTGTTTGTAGACATCTCTGCCTAGCTTTTGTCAGCATTGCCTTTTAATGTTACAACAAATATCCACCAATATCTGCTCATTTGTAACATTAACTGTTTGTGATTGTATGCCCTAAATATTGTTGACGTTATATAGTTATATTTTAGCCTCAGTTCAGTTTTGGTTGGTGTCACTGATCATCCTGAAAGGCTGTTATGTAGTGTTAGCTAGCAGAGATGTTCCCAAATGCTGAGGTGTAAATGCTATATGTACAATGCATGCTAACAAATATATATTGTTCAAGAATACTATATTTATCAAATATATATTCATCAAAATACTGAAAAAATAAATTGTTTGATTATTTTTAGGAGTGTGGCTGCATCACCACTGCCTTCACTGGAAACTCACACCAGGCCACGAGGTGTCGCTCCATTTTGAGTTTGACCGAGAATCATCCTGAGTAAGTACATATTTTATATTTTCCTAAAATATATTTAGTTTGAATCATTATTGCATTGTATGACATATGCAAACAACTTTATCAATGACAATATTATTTGCTTAGCTGTAAATGGTGATGGTGTAAATGTCTGAGATGCATTATGGTCTATGGCCCATCAACAAACATTTATCTGTCCTATTGCCCATCAACAAATAGGCCTATAGGCTGTACAATGCATGCTAACAAATATATTTTGTTCAAGTTTATTCATCATCCTAAAATATATTGTTTGATTATTTTTAGGAATGTGGCTGCATCACTCTTGCCTTCACTGGAAACTCACACCAGGCCACGCAGGTGTCGCTCCATTTTGAGTTCGACCGAGAATCATCCTGAGTAAGTACATATTTTATATTTTCTTAAATTATATTTAGTTTGAATCATTATTGCATTGTATGACATATGCAAACAACTTTCTGAATGACACAATTAGTGATGTTCGTGTGTGTGTTTTATAAACAGATGTGATCAAGCACCTGCTCCAAAAAGGGCAAAGGCAGCAAACAGACAGTCCACCATGTCATGGAAGGATCAGACAGATACCGACACAGTTCCACAGACTCTGCGATTCCTGCCTGTACGTGAACCTGAACCTCAACTGAGGTCTTCTGACTCTCATTCTCCATGTAGTCTATTTAAAATGTTTTTCCCCTGACAGTGTTGTGTCAACTCTGTGCCACAACCCAAATGCTCAAGCTGCCAAGTCAATAGCCAAGTGACGCAAATACAAATGGAGAGATGTAACCGTGAGTGAGATGTACCGCTACATTGGGCTCTTATTTTACATGGTAATGGTAAAGTTGCCCTCCATCATAGACTACTGGAGACAGAGCAGTATTTTCACAGTTCCCTTTCCAGCAACAATTATGTCAAGGGACAGATACAGGAACATTTCGTGGAATGTACACATGAGTCACCCAGATGCAGACAAAGAAAACAACAGAAAGAGTGGCACATCTGAACATGACCGTCTGTTCAGAGTGAAACTGATTATGGACACAATCACAATAAAAAAACCTACATTAGGAGCTCTGTTCTCAAAAAGTCTTGGGAAACATGTTTACTATTGGTTTTGTGGCCTTATTTCAGTGAGTTTTTTTTTTTTGCTTTTTCAAAAACCACGCATAAACCTTATTTTGTCAAAAATACAAACAAACACATATAAGTTGTTTACATATTATGGTAGCCCAGTTTGTTCTGAATACAGTGTAATAAGTCTTTTGTCAATAATATATTTTAAAAGCAACTAAAAAGAACCAAATGTAAGAGCACGTCAAAATCTCTCAAGGGGTCAAAAACACCCTCAGACTCCAGAGGGTTAAATACCGGGCAGCACGGGAAAACCTTAAAATGGCCACCCACCCGTTTTAGGATCTAAATGCAATTGCTTTCTCGATACAGGTTCGCAAGTTACTACTATTTCTCAATCATTTAATAAAAAAATCCTTACTAAAACACCAAAATCACCCCTTAAACATTTTATTGAAAGTCGAGAGTGCAAATGGTCAGAGTGTACCTTATCTTGGTTACATTGAAGTGATCATCCAAGAGACTTTGTAGGCATTGACATGGAAGTACCCACCTTGGCACTGGTCATTCCTGATTTTTTTTCTTCTTCTCAACCATCTGTACTAGTTGGTGCAAACACTCTGGATAGGCTGGTAAACGATTTTTCCAAGCACCCAACTTTTCCCCGACACAAAACTTTGGCAGTACGACAAGCCCAGAATGTAGACGGAAATGTGGGGCTGGCACACTTAGCAGGGAATTGTCCCCAGATGGTCCCAGCCGGCCAGAGTGCTATTCTTAATGGCAAAGTTGCTGCTAGTGAACTATGTTTGGACAAATAGGTGGTTCTTGAACATCCCTTGTCCTCCTTGCCAGAAGGATTGATTGTTAAAACATGTGTGATTACACTTGGAGAGAGGCAGAAGTGCCACTTACCAGTAGTGGTTGAAAATCCTACCATTCATGACATCAGAGATCCTTCTAAGAGTGTTTTAGCATAATTGAAAGCTGTTCAGTCGGTGTTTCCAAAAGGAACAACTTGAAAATACGACTGAACCAAAACCCAGAACCCAATCTGTGCTTAAATTCAATTTTGGTGACTCACCTATCTCAGAAGGGTGGAGAGATAAACTTACCAGACAGCTCCAGACCATTGTCAGAGTTTTTCTCTATTCACTCTTAGGCTTTTGGGTACACTGATAAGGTCAATCATAGAATAAATCTTGCAGGTGATACACCTTTTAAACATCATGCCGGACCTATCCACCCAGATGATCAAGAGGCCGTTAAGAAGTATCTGCAAGAGTTGTTGATGCAGGAATTATAAGAGAGTCCGAATCTCCTTTTTCCTCACCAATCGTTGTGTTGCAGAAGAAAAATTTTGATTTACCATTGTGCATCGAAAATAGAATCAGCAAACTATTAAGGATGCATATGGCCTTCCAAAATTGGAAGATACATTTATGGTCCTTACTGGATCACAGTGGTTCTCTTTACTTGATCTGAAATCTGGTATTATTATTAGTATTCCTTTTAACCTTTAACATTTGCAGTTCACTCAGGCACAAGCACCACGGCTTACACCTCTATTGGGTGGGTTTTTGTACCACAGTGTCGTACCCCCACACCAAACAGGGTAAACCCTAACCTCTCTAGCTGACTTTCAAAGGCGCATTCAAATGATAACGCAAGCCAGTCTCTATACCTGGCCCCAGTCCACAGTACACACATGCACACACTTACACTCTCACACACCATCCTGGAAAACGCAAAGCCAGATAACCCCCCTTGGCTTCTCTGGTTGACTTCACAGAGACCCTCAAACCATAAAACAATCCACTCTCAAAACTCGGCTCCAGGACGTTTCCACACATAAGCACTCCTACACCCACCCACACACACACACACACACACACATTATATATCAAAAGGAAGCATTTTTCATTAATTAAATAATAAAGTGTTCCAAATCCCATATGACATCCATATCTTCTATGTATTCCCTCCTTTTAAATAAACCTAGAAACTCTGCCTCAACAATAGTTACACACAATATTAAACAAGTTTTATTAATGTATCTCTGCTTTAATGATGTCTTTTTGTTTAAGGCCTGATGTCAAAGTTGATATAAAAATTATCTGTTCTTTATTTTTCAAACAAGGGTGCATTTTATATGATGATTAAGTGTATTGTACTGTCTTAATACACATTGGATAAAACTTAAAACATAAAACAAATAACAAAGGAAGTTTCTCGCTCTGAAAAGTTAATGCCTGGCATTGGCCATTCCACCAAAGATGGGTGTTGCTCAGGGACCTTTAAAATGTCCTTAACCCCACCAATCATTGCTCAAGAACTCTTCTACTGCCTCAAAGGGACTCAAACCCTTTGAGGCAGATCTTCCGGCAAGCTTTACCTTCAAATACTTCTCCTACTCTGATCTTCAGGAGAACCTGGAAGAACATCTAACTCTCTCCTAACAGACTCTTCAAGAATTTCTTTTGTCTACCGCATCCGGACTCTTGTTCAGCACAAAACCAATGCAAGTAACCGTTTTAGCAACCAGTTTAAATGCGTGATTAAGCTTGAGCCCCTTATTTTTAAGGTGAAATTAAATTTCTTGATAATTCCCATTTAGGTTGTGGTTATTTTGAAGATTAAGCTTGCCATTCCTTTTCTTCCTTTCTCTCTCTTTCTTCTTTTTCCTTCTCTTCCCCCTTTTACCTATTCTTAATTTTTTTCTTGCCTGGGGAGATACCCTCTTTTATAGAATTTTTAAAATATTATACTGTCTGTTTGGTGAAGAACAGACCAAATATTAATTCCATTACCGTTAATTCAACAACTTAATTTAAATATTTAGTATTAATTATAACCTGTTATAATTATACCCATTATAAGTAATTATAACCCATTATATTTACTTATACATATTTCTCTTTTTGTGACCAAATTCGCATCAGCTCCAAGCACATTTCAGAGGATCATGGAAAAGTGCGTGGCAGACATTAACCTTTAGAGAAGTCCTCGTATTATGTCGTATTTATTTCGACATATAACTTTGGGCTGCAATATAGGTCAGGAAAACAGAACATGGGCGCTGTTGGGCGATAAAGGACTGTCACGATGACCACATGCAGAACATGTAAATGAAACTTTCTTTTAGAAAGAACAGGATCGTGTTTTGAAATTTGTTGAGAAGCATTCATTGTGCTCTGTTGAACAGGAGGTTAGCTATGAAGTTGTGCAGGAAATATGTGACAGTTGTCTCATGCTGAAATGTTCTGAAATTTCAGATAATTTGTCCTTTGCAATTAGTGTGTATGGATTTCTGTTAGTGTTAAGATGGTTCTCACACTGGTTCACACAAATTCCTATGTTATCTGTTCAGTGTCTATAGGATCTTTACAATGTGAGTACGTAAGGTATACAGGAAGTCTTTATGTGGGCTCACACGTCTCCGGCTATTATGTCTTCTTATCCAAACAGGAAACAGCTTTAGGTCAGGCTTTCTTTCCAATGTGTATATATACTTGTCTGTTACCTGCAATAAACCGAAGAAGAACATTTGCTCTATTTCTGTGTGGTGTGTGATTCTTCCCTGATCAGAAAAGGCACCACAAGCATCGTAGATCACATGGAAAACCTCTTCAAGAATTAAGTTTTGCTTGGGCATGATATAAATTTAACAATTTCCTAACCTTGAAACCTGATAGGAGTAATGTCAATGATATCCTAGTAACTACTGACCATCTTACCAAGTATGCATTGGCAATACCCACACCAAACCAAAAGGACAAAACTGTGGCAAAATGTCTGTGGGAACATTTTATCTGTCATTATGGATATCCTGAGAAAATACATAGTGACCAGAGTCCTGAGCTGGAATCTCATCTGATCACAGAGCTATGTGAATTAGCTGGAGTACAAAAGGTTAGAACGACACCATATCATCCTCAGAGTAATCCTGTTGAGAGATTCAACAGGACTCTTTTGAGCATGCTAGGAACCCTGGAGGCAAACAAAAAGAGTAAATAGAAGGACTACGTAAAACCTCTTGTCCATGCCTATAATTGTACAATAAATGAGACCACTGGATTTAGTCCATATCAATTAATGTTTGGGCGGCAGCCTAAGCTTCCTGTGGACTTAGCTTTTGTTTTACGTTTGAGGGACAAAGAGGAAATTTTACATTCTCAGTATGTGCGAATGCTTAAGTCTAACCTGGAGGAAAGTTTAAAAATTGCATCTGAACATGCTAAGAAAATGCCATGGAGAAACAAAGCAGGTTTTGATAAACGAGTAACTGTTTCACAATTACATAAGGGAGACAGAGTCCTAGTCAGAAATGTTCAAGTGGGAGGGAGTATTCTATGTGGTGGTGAGTCAGAGTAGTGGACTTCCTGTCTTTAAGGTATGTTACAAGAACCAGGTTGGGCCCATTCAAACATTACATAGAGATCTGTTACTTCCTTGTGAAAGCCTTCCTTCTGAAACAGATGATTATGTAAATCCAAATCCACTTCTAAAGTGTAAAACACAGAGAAGACAGGTGGATGAGGTTTCTGAAAGAGGATCAGAGTTTCCCAATTCAGAGGAAGAGGTCTATTGTTTAAGACCTTTGTTTGAAATTTTGGATGAGTCTGCTGCACAAGTGAAGCAGTTTAAGAAGTTAAAATGAAGCTACCCTTGACACCAGCCTGATGACAAATCAAGGAACTACAATTGACTTACCCGAGGAGTCCATAGTTCTGGATGATCTGGCAGTGAATAGTCCTGCTGTTGAAAATTATTTACCTCATTTTGAACCTGATATGACAAATAACTTACCTGTGAGTCCTGAAATCCAACCTGTGAAGGAAAAAGGAAATGTCTCAAGTAACTCACCTACCTTAGATCAGCGAAGAAAGTCAGGAGCCTTAGTTGAACCTGCAATAGAACAACATGAGTAAAAAGTGAGGAGATCTTCAAGACATAGAGAAAGGCCAAAAGATATTGACTTACCATGAACTGGGAAATTCTCTTGTGACAATAGTTCAATCACTTCTCCAAGGTCTAGTAGAGCACTAGTAGACACAATTGAAGATCTGTAGACCGGTTTATAACCCCTAGTTTTGGCAGAGGAAATGGTGTGCAAAGGGACTTGCACATATTAAAAGGGGAGGGTGTAACCCAGATCCAAATTAAGGCATAATTGAAACAGCCATGATTTCAGGAAATTAAACAAATATACTTTCTTAACTGGTCAAATATCATGTCTTATTTTTGACATACAATACTATTACACTTATACTGATTTGAATTGGATTAGTCAAACTTACTCAATTTAATGACAGCATTTTTCTGCTGAGGTGGATCAACCAATTTGCTAAATTTAGAGGTGATGGTAACTCTGCCCAGGAAAAATAGGGGGAGTGCAAGTTTGGTTGAACTTGAGAAAAAAAGGAGAAAGAAAAAAAAAAAAAGAATGCTGAGAAAGCCAAAAAAGGGAAGAAAATTTGATCAGTTTCTCAAGAACCTAGTTAAAATTAGTTAAAGAACTGTACTTAGCTAGATATGGTGTTTGTACAATAATAATACTTTTAACAACACTTTTCTTTTTTAGATTTTGGAGATTTAACCAAGGTTTTTGCGCATTGTTTCAGACTCTGTTTGAGAAAGTTTGCTACGCGGGACTAAACAGATGGCGAGCCACATACAGAACGGATTAAAGTTTCTTTGGATTTGCATTGTATATACCTTTTTGAGGTTTTTTTTTGCAAATATATCACTTCGTAATTGAGTTAACAGAGCATTGGAGCAGTTGCTTATTGAACGAACCGAGAGCTTAAGGTAACGATTACTGATCCTTTCGGTTCCACCAAAACTGAAACTTCGTTGATGGGGTATGGACATCTATAATTGTAATTATTGTTTAGTTAATTGTGTTATGGATTTAATTGATCAGATTGATTTTACTGATTAAAACTTTGTTATATGTATGATATTTACCTGAGTTTTTTATTTTACGTGATGAAAGGGTGAAGTATCAAAATATCAGGAATTTTGATGCAAACTGTTCTCCTTAAAAAAGGGGGGACAAACAAACAAAGGGAAACAAGTTATTAAGAAATCATTGGCATATTATCTGTGTACTAATTGAGTTTCATTAATCTTGATTTGTGTTGATATTGAAATTGATGTCTATTTTATTTTTTTCCTCAGTGCAATTTCTATTTTATTTCTTCTGCCACACAACTGCATAAATTTACATTTCTCTAAATCGGTGTATGTGTTCCTGCCTCCTGTGACACATAAATCTTTTGAAGGCATTGTGATTGTGTGAAGTCAAACATTACTATGTGTTACTTACCTTAATTTTATTATTTATTATTTTATTATAATGACTGGATAAAAGCAAGCATTTCAGCTCTGTAAGCATTATTTATAAAACAAACATTCAGCTGGACAGTGTTATCTATCATGAAATGGCCTGCCCAGTCACCAGACCTAAGTCTTATTGAACTTCTCTGGGATGTATTAGATCACAAGCTCAGAAACACCATTTGCAAGTTTGACAAGAGGCATTGTAAAGTATTTCAGCTGCATGTTTGAGAAAATAACTAGCCATATGGCAAAGCTGTTATTCATGCTGAGAGGATTTTAGACGAAAATAAACATTAACAACTGTACATTTATATATATTTTCTTATGAAATTACTTTGTTTGTTGCATATAAGCAAAGGGAACATGACTGTGTCTTTCATAAACAATAAAAGACTAGGTGTTCTCAAACTTGTGACTGACATCTAAATTATCTATCTATCTATCTATCTATCTATCTATCTATCTATCTATCTATCTATCTATCTATCTATCTATCTATCTATCTATCTATCTATCGTTCTTTTAAGTTGTAAGTTTCTTCTAATTTACCGGGTGTATAACAGGGCAGGGGTGGGGGAATTGGGTAAGTGGGGACTTCACCTTCTAAGTGACATTGAGACAGATGCAAATACAGTTTAGTGTTCATTCAGACACTTACAAACAGACTAGATAGTGAGAGGTTAGACACCTCTCCAAACAGTTATGCAACTCTTCTAAGTCGACTGTGACAGCTAAAATCTCTCAATGTTAATTTCATTCTGCATCAGGATCAAAATATTTTAAAATGGGGTGGTGGTAAAAGACTTTATTGAGTCGATTATTTGTGGCTCTAATCAATGTCAAATGCTTGGGTCTGTTCTTTGGTAGAAATGAAATTGCCAAATATCAAGAACCTATGAATACCTTTGAAGATTTTTTATTTTATTTTTGAAGTGGGCATTCTTCAAAGCCAAAAACTTCTCTTTGTCCATAGTTACTCCTTTTAGGCCTTATGATGTATCTTGTGATGTAACTGTGATGTAAGCACATGGAATTCACATTTCTTTTCACTTCTCTAACCAAAAATAGTTCTGAGGTAGACATGTGTAGAGGATGTGTTTTATATGCTGAACATGGGTCTCACGAGGGAAAGAAAAGATCAATATCAGGGATGGGAAATATTTATGATACATGTATATCAAATACATATTTAAAATATAAAATAGGATTTTGTCATTTGTATTTGATAGGGATGGAAATGGCTTCATATTTTGTATAAAAATACTTTTGTATTTTTGTAGTTTTAAATACTGTTAAACACTTTGTAAGAAGTCTACATAATGACATCATAAAAATTTCATAATGTAGGCCTTTGATTGGTGCCTACTTATTAGTTTGCCCAGACTTGTTGAGATCAGTACAAAAAATGAATCCATATGGAAGAAGGTGGTCAAGGTAAGAAATTTGCAGACTGCCAGCTTTCAAAAAGGTGTCCATTGATTGATAAGTAAACATTTGATTACCAAATATTGTACCCTAATTGAAATAGTTGTTTAGTAAAATCATGAATTTGCATACCATTCCATGAATGAAATTATTATATTTACTATTAACAGTCAAATGATTAGTTAGAAACTAGTTGCTATGAATACAGGTGCTATCAGCTGTTTTATTATGAATGATTAGTTTGTCTTTGAGTCAGTGTTGCTGATGCAAAGTAGGTTATTTTTTACCAAACACCAAGTAACTTAATTAGGATACAATTATGAGTCACATAAAACTGTTGACTCAGAACTGTTAAAAATTAAACTGTTGGTTACTTCAAATCTAACCTTCATCTGGGAGATCACAGGTATATGTATTTGAATATTTGATATGTTAACTGGTTGAATATGTCAGATTTATTGCATGACTCAGTCAGAGAAAGCTGTTGCTATCAAACATTGTTTACTTAACCTGTTAGCCTTCGTCACTGCTTTTAGGACTCACAGCTGAAAATGCCCTACCTACATTTAATGTTAACAGTTCCTGGGAAAAGAAAGTGGGCTACATACAAAATTTTAATTTATTTAAAAAGAAGTCACTTTGACCTTTACTGTCAATCATTCAAAGTTGATATTGCTGAAAGAGATATGTTTAATATAATAATATAATAATATACATTTCCTGCATTAAACATTTTATTTTGTCATATATACAGTGGTGTGAAAAACCTGTTCTAGACTGAAAGATCTCAATTACTTTCAATTACTTTAATACTTTTTGAATTTATTTGGAACTCAGCATGATGTCTAGCTTTTGAGGATCTTTTGGTCTACTTCACTTTGTCATGCAGGTCCTATTTAAGAGATTTCTTGATTGCGAACAGGTGTGGTAATAAAAAACAGCAATCAGGCCTGGGTGTGACAAGAAAAACTTAACTGTGTGATAAACCACAGTTTTAACAGGGAGGCAAACACTTTTTTACACCATGTAGCTTTGGATTTAGTTTTTCCCTAAATAATAAAAACCTTCATTTCAAAACTGCATGTTGTGTTTACTTGTGTTTACTTGTTATTTTACTAATATTTAAATTAGTATGATGATCTGAAAAATAAAGTGTGACCAACATGCCAAAAAATAAGAAATCGGGATATTTGGAAATCAATCAAACACTTTTTCACGCCACTGTACATACATGAAATCAGTCCTGGAGCAATCCGGAAAAGTAATGAGCTTAAAATTAAAAGCTACATGTCTCCTGAGTTTATATTTTAATTTAAATGAATATATCATGAAAAATGAAATTCCTACAAACTTTTATCTGAGACTATGTCTGGTCCTTTTCTCCCTCCCCCTGTTTGAGAGCCACCTGCTAGACTCAGGTGGCCATTCATACTCTATTCATACACAGTCTCTATTCACAATAATGGCTTGACAGTTAACACTATTGTTATACATGTTTGGCTATTGATATTGATTTGGCATTCATATTGATGGTCAGGTAGCCAAACAAGCTTTTGTTTCACAGTCATGGCTATTCATATTGATGTCCGGCCATTCAAATCCCAAAATACACACACACACACACACACACACACACACACAAACACTTTTCAAGCATTTCTTTTATAAAAACTACCTGACCATCAATATGAATGCCAAATCAATATCAATAGCCAAACATGTATAACAATAGTGTTAACTGTCAAGCCATTATTGTGAATAGAGACTGTCAATAAAAAAAAAACAGTCAATAAAATGTATAACATCGTATAAAACTGTAAAGGGAGATATATTGTAACATACATATGTAAAATAGGCTCAGATTTTTTATCTCCATGCAGATCACCAAGTCACTGTTGTTACCCTGCCCCCAAACAATTTTCCTTATCGCTGTTTTGTGCAAATCTCCAATAAAATGTAAATTATTTCTTTGTTTTCTTTTTTTTGTAAACAAAGCCCAGTTAGCATGAGCTGGAAACAGCTGTTTGTGCAAAACCATAAACTGCATCCACTTCCTGCCAGATAGGTCACGGTGCACATGCTCTTATTTTTGACCACTAAGAGTTTCTAAAGAGTAATAAAACTAAATCCACCTATATATTGTTAGAATACTGCACTCATTTGATACATTTTCCATCAGTCATTTTGTTTCCATAATGCTACTGCCTGTAAATAAAGGGTTTGAAATGATAGGTGGTGCATAACAAAATGTCACCACACCTTTATAGAGAGTGTATCCTCAGGCCAGCGATTCCGCCCTATCTTTTTTTTTTAGTGGGTGGTTTCATTTGTTTTGTAAAACTATATACTACCAGCAATATTTGTTTTTTACCACCAAGATGTCGTTATTAATGGGAAAGTTATTCTGAAACATATACAAACAATACAACCCCCCCTCCCCTCATTGGATCTCCCTTCTTCATCCTGGCCTGCCTCTGGATAGTTTTCTCTTCGATTGGAGCCCACTCTGTGCAGCGGGGGATGGTTTCTCAATAACGTCCTGGGGTTCCATGAAATGACGGATTAAGAACAGGAACTCTGAGAATTTGGATTTGGTCTGTAGTTAATGTCAACAGTCTGCTACACTGACTCAGGACTACAGTTTGCATCTGATCACTATCACTGCACACCTCAACATTGTTTATCTGTAATAAATGGACATTCTGTAAAACCCAGATGAGGATGGGTTCCCTCTTGAGTCTGGTTCCTCTTAAGGATTCTTCCTTATGCCATTTCGGGGAGTTTTTCCTTGCCACAGTCGCCACTGGCTTACTCATCAGGGACAAACTTACACTTATAAAGGACATCTTATTCATTCTTTATCACCACATTATCTGTGTAAAGCTGCTTTGAGACAATGTTCATTGTTAAAAGAACTATACAAATAAAAAATAATTGAATTGAATTAAATAATGCAAATGAGGTTATAACATTCTGTAGACAACAGCTGTGCCTGAGTGAAATTGTTCCAGAACTGCTGGCACAAGTGGGAGAAGGTAGCAGTAATCTTATTTAATTTGGTCTAACCTTCAGTAATCAATTTATTGCCAGAGGCCTCCTTTTTCCGTTGGAAATAATCTTGTGTATGTCAGGGTATTTAGAGAGTCAGATGTACCATTGTTCCAATGTCTTTTATTATTCGGTCAAGGAGATCAGGTAAATGCAGTTACATTAGAGGGGTGGTGCGTGACAGGAGTTCTATGGTACAGTTATATAAGTGATAGGGAGGGCTAGATATACTGAATGCCATTTGGATTTTAGGATTCTCTTTGGGCATGTTTGTGGGAGTATGGTTTCAGGGCTTTCTACTTTTTAGCAGGAAGTGCTTTATGCTTTAGTGCTTTATGAAATAAAAATTTTATTTGCGCACAGTGACAGTCATGTTTCAAACAGATCCACCTTCACTAAACTTAAGAGAATGTTGAAGACGTTGTAAGTGATGATCACTCTGTCCATGGTACCTTGGCCTACAAAATTAACACTGTATGATCAGAGTGTGTGTTTCAATTTCACATTTTTGCCTGGTGAGATAAAGTGTCCATGAGCATTGTAGGTGTTGGTTCTCTCACAGGGTTCAGCTTGATCAGCATTGTCTCATGAAAAAGGACTTTGTACTATGGTTGGAAGTACCACAGTAGTAACAGAGTTTTTCCTGCCTTCTCTTTTCTCTTGCCCCCTGTCATTTAACTTAGTTTGACCCAGCTGCATTGATTTGAAGTGGTTGCTCTTTGGCAGGGAGGCAGTTGTGAAGAAGGGGATCCATACAGATAGCTAGATCAATAAGGCAGTCAAGGAAATTTTTTTCATCTTGGTGCACCAGTTCTGTGAGCTCTTTCGTGTTTAAGACTTGGAAAAGGGTGGAAAATGCAGTTTCTTGCTGACTCTGGCAGGGACATGACATTAAAAGTAGCAATGAAATATTGCTTTAAAAAGTCTCTTACTCAGACATAGGACATTTTGGAGACCAGGTGAGAGAAGCATGATTAAGATGGTTTGGTCATGTGCAGAGAAAAGACATGGAGTATATTTGTCGAAGACTGCTGAGGATTAAGTCGTCAGTTAGGAGGAAAAGAGGAAGACCAAGGAGGAGTTTTATGGGTATGGTGAGGGAAGACATGCAGGTTGTTGGTTTGAAAGAGGCAGATGTAGAGAATAGAGTGATATAGAGATGGATGATCTGCTGTGGCAAAACATAATGCAGCTGAAAGAAGATGATTATGATGTAAAATAAATCTTCTGAAAGAATCTAAATAAAATATTATCCTTCATTAATTTACAATGGGCTACACATCTAGACAAATACATTCAGTGAGAAATCATAATAACGTAGGTAATTGTTACAGTACAAATACAAAGTTTGTCTTAGTTAGTCTCATTTTGTCTATTATGCCTAATTACTATGTACAGCAGGTAAAGTGCAGATCATAGACACTATAAACACTGTAATATGTGCAGTCACAGTATTAAAACAAGAAAGCAAAAAGTAATAAGATAAATAGTAGCTATGTGCAGTTGTAGCACCTAATGTAGCACCTACATAAGTAAACTTATGTAGACACCCAGAGAAAGTAGAACAAGTAACATTTACAAATATAGAAAGTAAAAAGAAAGATGTAATATTATGTGAAGTGTGTAAAATACAGTATATGATTAATATGTCAATATATTGCACAAAGACAGGACTTAGTCCTTGTGACAGTAAGTGGCAGTAAGTAGAAATATTGCAACATGCCCAAAGGTGACAGTAAAATGTAAAGAGATTGTCCATGTTTGTCCTTGAGCTGTCAGTGAGGTTACCAGTGTGTAAGAAAAAGTGAAGCCATTTGTGAATAAGTGAAAGAGAAGAAGAAGGAGCAATGAGAGGATTACAGTTTTATTCAGGATTCTGAAAGCCCGCAGGTAGAAACTATTATTCACCATCCTGTTTTGGGATTGAATGCCATGGTACTGTATCTCTGATGGCAGCCTGGTAAACAATCTGTATACTGGTAGACTGTGGTCTGTCAAGATATTGTAAGCCCTCCTTAGACATGATGTATTGAGAATGTCTTTTAAGACTGGGAGTTTGTTGCCAATAATGAGGGGGAAGCAGCTGCCAAACAAGACATTCATGCACTCAGACAGGATTCTCTCTATGGAACATTTTTGTAAGTTGGTCATACTTTTGGGTTGGAGGAGGTGGGAGACCAAACTTCCTGAACCTCCACATGAAAAGTTGAGTTGAATTCATCACTGTCTCAGTGTGAATGAACCAGATCAAATTATTGGTAAGCTCATTCTATGGCAGCCCCACCAATTTTCAAGGGAGCATGTCCATTCTCCAGCATCCTACTGCAGTCCATTATTTATCTTCTTCTTTTTGCTGATGTTAAGGCAATGGCTGTCATTGCAGCCCTCTGATAAACATCTGACCTCAAACATCTTCATTGATGATGAGCACAGGATGCTAGTGTTGTCAACAAACTTGAACTGATATTGGAGCTCGGTTTGGTGATGCAGTCATGACTGAACAAGGAGTGCATGGGGAGACTAACAATGCATCCGTGTGGAGATCCTGTGCTCAGAGAAAGTGTGGAGGATATACGGTTATAGAATTTTTTTTTTACCAATTTGTGTCTGCTTGTCAGAAAGTCCAAAATCCAATTGCCCAGATGAATGTTCAGATTTGCAATGAGTTTGGCTGTAATGCTGGTGTTAAACTGTGCATTTTGAGATGAATATTATCATCGTCAATCTGTTTTTATGGTATGCAAATTGAAGAAAGTCCATAGTAACTGGAAAGAAGTAATAGAATTGACTAGCCGATAAAAGCAGATTGTAGATGTCATTGCCACAGGGAGGTAGTTATTCAGACAATTGAGTGCAGGCATCTTCGAGACAAGGACAATGGCGGACTTTTTGAACTCTTTGGAATTACAGACAGTCTTAAATAAAAATGTGATAAGTCTGTGAAAAGCTGGCTTGCACATGGATTTGTTGACACTGCCATAGCCATAGATTTCCAGACATAGTGGCTTGCGTGGTTTGACCATTCTGCATTATCTGATTTCATTTTATGGCCTAAAATGTTTATGCAGCTGTTGCACTCCTCCAGACGTTTTAAGGCAAGAAAGGTGTTGTTTTCCTCAACCCTAGCAAAGAAGGTATTTAGCTCATCAGGTAGTGAGGCAGATAGTTCCCCATGACTGAATCCCTCCCCTCTGTAGAGCAAAAACCATTCCATTAGGTGAGATTTGTAAAAGTTTGACACAACCTTGCCTCTGTGTTCTTTCTTGCAGTCCTGATGGTCCTCTGAATGGTCTACCTTGCTTTCCTGTCTGCCACAAGGTCCAGGTTTCATCACCCATTCCTAATACATAGATTATTACTGTTTCTTAAGTTGATTGTAATTGGCAGTGGATCTATTGTGAATTCATTCTAATTCTTGTGCAATAATATATAATTTGTAGTGTACTATTTTTTCTTCTTAATAAGGCAGTTTTTATTTTGATGGACACAAACATGTCTCAAAAAAAAAGTCCATAATGTATTTACTACTATGTAGCATCCTTTACACATGTGAGAAGTGTCTGTATACAATTTTGAGAAAGGAATGTTCCATTTGTGTCTGTTAGATAATTCTAGATGCTCAACAGTGTTGGGCCTTTTATATACTGCTTCAGGATATGTTTTCAATTGGTGAATTGTCTGGACTGCACGGCAGCTAGTTCAGCAACCAGACTCTTCTACTACGGCGCCATTTTGTTGTAAAAGATGCAGTATTCGATTTAGGATTGTCATGCTGCTTCATTCAAGGCATTCCATGAAAAAGATGTCTGGATGGAAGCATATGTTATACAATCTCTATATACCTTTCATCATTGATGCATTTACAGATGTGGAAGCTTCCCATTCCATAGACACTAATGCACCCCAATACCACCAGCAATGCAGGATTTTGAATTAAGTGCTGATAAGTCTGCAAGGTCCCTCTCCCCTTAAATCCAAGGATGCAGCATTTTTTATTTTTTTTATTAAAATTCGTATTAGTCTGTATGCAGGACAGATTTCACTTTGCCTCAGCCAATTTTAAATTAACTTTGGCCCAAAGAAAATTTAATTTACATTTTACACATAGAGTCCCAACATTTTTGGAATTGGGATTCTAAATTACTTTCAAAGGTTTATGTTTAAATGCCACCAGTTCACCCGTCAAACCAGACCAGAGTCACTGTTTATTATACAATGATAATAGAGTGCCTTACTTACATTACAGAGACAGTTTAACTAAATATTATGTATTTTTGATCTGACAATGAAACTAATTCCAAGAAGGGGCACAGGTGGATAAAGCATGGCATTGTAATTCCAAGCACATACAGTGAGTATTTTAATTATTTCATTACATAAACCACTGCTGGATTTGTAATTTTATATAGCAGAGAGTAATACAAACAGAGAGAAGTCATTTTATAATAAATATCAGAACTTTTGCAATAATCAAATTAGTGGGCTGTAACTAATCATGGTATGATGATATAATATGGTATTTCTACAGTTGTTGTAGGTTTATTCTTTTTTTTTTTTGCAGTAAGGTAAAATAAATTTGGTTTAAAAAGGACTAGGATTGATTATAAAAACAGCAAGCCTCTAAGTTTAACTAAAGGTAATGGACAACATATTTCATAGTGGGGAAACTGATACATTATATACTTTTAACGTCTACTAACACACTTGCTTACTTAGTCTTCAGAAGAGCTTGTAGATAGAGCAACTTCCAAAGTTGGGGAGGGTGAGTCGAATATAGATCACCCTTCCCCAAACACTTAATCTATGTGGTGTCTAAAATTAGGCTTAGCCAAGAGTTGCTCCAAGAAAAAAAAAAATAATTTATTGGGTCAATTAGAAGGAGATAATTCCTACTGGCTCAGTAATGAGCAGTGCTCCCATAGACCAACACAAATGGGGGTGGATCAATCTGGCTGGCCAGGCCACCCTACCCTGTGTTGTAAACTGTGCTTTAGAGGGAGGGCTCTGGCAGGATTATGTCCATGGACTACACTGTCCAACAGACACTCACCCTTAACTAACGTCATGTAATTTTCTTTGCAACTGTTGCAGCAATTAGCACTGTATTTATGTCACAACTCAAACCTCACAGTTTCACACTTGTCTTTTTTTCAAACTCATCTTAATGCTCAGATTGTTTTTTGTACATATCTACAGTCTCAAAATGGTGATTACATGGCTTAGCGGTTGAGTGGTGACACTAATGGCTCCCATTATATCAAAACCTTACTGTTAATAAAGATATAAATAAAGTCTCTAATTCATCCAAATTCTTTAAAAAATATTGGTGTTAAACAATTGGCTTAAAAAAATGAGATGTTTAAGATATTTTATTTCATTACATAAAAAAGTAACCTAAATTTAATTTAACCAGAATTACCCATATCCAGTATTTCCTTCTGTCATTCAACGCCTGGCGTTTATTGTCGAGAGATGGTGGCTATAAATAGCTTGCTGATTCCAGCAAATTCTAGGGATGTAGACTTCAATGCACTATAACCAGATCATGACCACAAGCTTAATGGTCTGAAATCAAATCAGGCCCTGGTTGCACCAAAAGCATTATATACCTGGGGCTGTAAGGCACTTCTGTAACAATAAGCACGATAACATAATGAAAAATAATATATTTTATTTCCTGCAAAAGTCAAGTCAAGTCAGGTCAAGTTTATTTGTATAGTGCTTTTCACAACAGACATTGTCTCAAAGCAGCTTTACAGAAATCAACAGTCAAGGTGAATGGTGTGCATTTATCCCTGATGAGCAAGCCATGGCGACTGTGGCAAGGAAAAACTCCCTTAGATGTTATGAGGAAGAAACCTTGAGAGGAACCAGACTCAAAAGGGGAACCCATCCTCATTTGGGTGACATCAAGAGCTTGATCATAAATCTTTCAACAATACAGAACACTGGAGAGTGAGAACTAACATGAGTACTGGAGTATAAGATTATAAGTAAATGTTCTTTCTACAGTCTTTGGTATAAAAGTAGGAGCTACTGAGCTCAACATTTGTGATCATCACAGATCCAGCATCAGCTTCTCCATGCCAGAGCCTTTAAACACTCCAGGAGGTCCAATGTCAAACTCCACACATGTAGTGGGATCCAATTGGCACTGGTACGTCTCTAGATGGTTCAGGATGTTTGCAAATTTGGCATCTACTTCTTTAAAGAAACATCTTCATGAGGTGGGACGTGACTGGAGCTGGCCAAACCTCAGGAAGCCTTGGGATGGGGAGAGAAAGAGAAGCAGTGGAGAGGAATTAGCGTAGCTGCTGTTCATGATATTAACTGCACAAGTTGATAATGTGCATGTGATCAGATGTTCTGGAGCACAAGGTTATAATATTATGTGTAGGCTTTGCTAAAAAGATATGTTTTCAATCTGCACTTAAACTGGGAGAATGTGTCTGAGCCCTGAACACTGTCAGGAAGACTATTCCAGAGTTTAGGAGCTAAATGTGAAAATGCTCTACCACCTTTAGTGGACTTTGCTATTCTAGGAACTACTAAAAGCCCAGAGTTTTGAGATCTCAGGGAGTGTGACGGATTGTAGCGTGTTAAAAGACTGGAGAGATACATGGGAGCCAAACCATTTAGTGCTTTATAAGTGAGTAGCAGTAGTTTGTAGTCTACTCGAAACTTAACCGAAAGCCAATGTAGGGACGGTAAGATTGGGGTTATGTGATCATATTTTCTTGACCTAGTAAGAACTTTTGCTGCTGCATTCTGAACTAACTGAAGCTTGTTTATTAATGATGCAGGACATCCACCTAGTAATGCAGGTGAATGCAGGAGTAATGCAGGTCAAAAGAAAAGTCATGCGCAGTAGATAATACAAATTTCGTTTCAATGATTACAATCTATATAGTCTTGGTTACACAAGAATGTAATGAGCACCATGTGCAGAACTGTGTGAACCAATTTTTGCAAAATAAATTTACAATAAAACATCAACTTGCCCATAATACACACCTATAGGCTATGTAGACAATTCACGGAACATAATGTCTATTCAAAATATGAGGGTTTACATGATTGAGTTTACAATAGAATCTGCTACCAAATCATCCATAAAACTATCATAATTTAAAATTTACATTTATGGCATTTTGGCAGACACCCTTTTCCAGAGCGACTTACAACTGAACAGGGCGGGTTAAGGGCCTTACTCAAGGGTCCAGCAGTGGCAGCTTGGTGGTGGTGAACAGAACAACCTCCATGATCCGAACCAGTCTGGGTTCAAAGTGGCACATTCCACAGAGACGGCCCTTTTGGCTGTTTCTGAGAAACTGCATGCTGCTCGGTCAGCCAAGCTGTCATCTGTACTTATCTTCCTGGACCTTTCAGCAGCATTTGACACAGTCAACCACAAGACACTTTTGTCAACCCTCAAGAGCCTTGGTATCTGCGGAACAGCATGGGAATGGTTTACTTCCTACCTGGAAGGTTGCTTATACCAGGTAACATGGAGGGTATCCACATCTGCCCCATGCAGACTCACCACTGGTGTCCCACAAGGCTCTGTACTTGGCTCTTCTCCCTCTATACCCACTCCATTGGTGAAGTCATATCCTCACATGGGTTTTCTTATCACTGCTATGCAGATGACACTCAACTCATCTTTTCTTTCCCTCCATCAGATACCACAGCTTCCGCTTAGATCTCAGCATGCTTGTCAGACATATCTTCATTGATGAGTGCTCACCAACTAAAACTCAACCCCAGCAAAACAGAACTGCTGGTCATCCCAGGTGATTCATCTCCAGGTCAAGATCTCCAAATAACACTTCATGACTCTCTGCTCTCCCCTTCAGCCACTGCTCGTAACCTTGGGGTAACTATGGACAGTGAACTGTCTTTTTTCCCACGTCACTAATGTTGCTCATTCTTGTCGATTTCTTCTCTATAACATCCATAGGATTCAACCATTTCTGTCCATACAGGCTGCCCAGGTGCTTGTTCAGTCTCTTGTCATTTCAAGACTTGACTACTGAAACTCTCTGCTGGCAGGTCTTCCCCTGAACGCTATTCGTCCACACCATTTCCCACACCACCCCACTGCTGCGCTCCCTACACTGGCTTCCAGTAGCTGCACGTATCAGATTCAAAACACTGATGCTTGCCTACAAGGCCAAAAATGTACCAGCACCATCTTACCTCAGTGACCTCATCACATCTCGCACTGCACCACGCTGCCTGAGATACTCCAGCACTGCTCGAAATGGTACCACCTTCTCTCAGAATAAGAGGTAAGTACACTTCAAGGCTCTTCTCTGTTCTGGCACCGAGGTGGTGGAATAAACTTCCCCTAGATGTCCGTACAGCAGAGTCCCTGATTATCTTCAAGCGACGACAGAAGACCTACCTCTTTCTGAAATACCTAAATTAGCACTTTCCAAGTTTGTAGAATTCAAGTTATATTTATATTAAGTTTGTAATCTTGCTACTAGTGTAGAGTTATTCATTACTAGAGATTTAAAGCACCTTTGTACGTCGCTCTGGATAAGGGCGTCTGCTAAATGCCGCAAATGTAAATGCAAATGTAAATGTTGTTCTGCACCTCGAACCGGGCGTAGAAGTCATTCAGCACATCTGGGAGGGAGGCATCATGGTCACAAGCAGGTGATGTCGTCTTGTAGTTAGTGATCGCCTGGATGCCCTGCCACAATACGCCGGGTGTCTCCGCTGTCCTGGAAGTGGCCGTTGATTCTCTTGGTATGTGCGTGCTTTGCCTCTCTGATGGCACAGGACAGTTAGGCCCTTGCTGTCTTTAAGGCTGTCTTGTCCCCTGCTCTGAGAGCGGAGTCTGTTTTTTTTAGCAGCGCACGCACCTTGGTGGTCATCCACGGCTTCTGGTTGGAGCGTGTAAGGAATTATTTCTATCCTCTGCCGCCTGGACAGGATTCCCTTCTGTCATCTAGACAGGATTCACTCGAATTCAGCCTTTCTTCTCGATCTCTGCTCTCCTACGTGCACGGGGAAGTCTCAATGAAACACATGAGTCAGCCTTTCAGAGAGAAGTTCCAAAGCTTTGTGTCATACATGAATATATACCACAACGAAAAGGGGAGGGAAAGTCAGTGTGCGTACGAACAGAAGAGAAGGTTGAACATGACAACTACATATAGGGTGATGTTATACGTTAGAAGAAGCCACAAGAAACAGAAACCACCCAGGGGGGTACGTGCAGATTAACACATATCAGAAGGCTACAGTTTTAGGTGTGAGACAGAAGAAGACAAAGATAGAAATGTTCTAGGTCACACAATTATTATATTTGTGACTAATGCTTAAGCAAAGCTCAAGGACATTTAACAATTCTCACAGAGCATGTAGTGATGGATTTGGAGACATCAATGCACTTGCCGATGTAGCTGGTCACTGTTGACGTGTACTCCTCTAAGTTGATGAAATCATAGTTGGTTGCAAACACACCTCAGTTATATATTTAGTATTAAACTGAAAATAGCTGTTTTGTTATATACATTCAGTAACAACTTTATAGAAACATATACCAGAGCTTGAGTAAACAAAAGGGTGTGGTTCATCAAAACTCGGCAGTTGAAGACTGTGTTCCTAATTGCAGCCTAAAGGTCAAGAGGTTACTGAGGTACTAACTATGGGGGTGTATTTGGACTATAATAAATATAAACAGTAAACTACAATAGCTCTATAAAGCTGCTTTGGGACAATGTCTATTGTTAAAAAACACAAAACATAAAAACTGAATTGAATTGAAAACTGGAAATATGGCCAAAGAGGTGAAGGTATCTCAACAAAATATTCAGGTCATAATCAAATTTGATTATATGAATTGAGCTGTGCATTAGTTCACAGTGTACAGTCAACAGAGTGTACAACAGTGAACTGAGCACACAGCTTTAGGGGGGCAGTGCTCAGTGTGGTTGCTGGAGTTGTTCCCAATCCAGACCAGGATCCAGTTGCAGATGGACAAGTTCAGTTCCAACAGGCTCAGCTTTTTAATCAGGTGCAAAGGAATGATAACATTGTGTTGTATTAAGAGAAGCAGGCTGTCAAAGCCAACAACCTGATTCAAGGACATGGACAGTAAACAGGCAGGTCAGGCGACTAACAAACAACAATATAGGGTAAATCCAAAATACACAAAGTAGGGAACAGAATGAGATCAAGGACCAGAGAATCACAACATGGAACATAAACATGAAACATTGAAAGTTTCTTTGTGCTAGAACAAAGAAACGCAAGCATTTAAATACACAAACTAATTAAACAAAAACAGGTGCATACACTAAGGACATGGATTTTTGTAAAAGGCAAATTTCTTACAAGATATTCGGGTCAAAGTGATCTGCCAATATCCCTTTTGTCAAATCCAGTGTCAAATAAAACCAAGCGCTGCTGGTTGAACAATTCGTCAATGCGGGGCATCGGGATTGTTTGTCAAATTTAGACACCCATTGACTGAGCTAAACCAAACCACCAGTATGGGAACTGAAACACTGGACGTTCCCATATTATACAGTCAGAATTAATGTTCTTGTAACTGTAGCAAACAAATCTTGTGCTTACTGCTATACTATGTGGAGTTTTTTACCAGGTAAAGAACATGGTGAATTTCTCTTTCTTTCTTCTCCATCTTTGCAATATTCTGAATAAGAGCCCGATGTTGAGGACTCTGATGGCCGCATGTTGAGGGCTCTCCCTCACTTCCTGGGTTTTAGTACCAGTGTAACACTACTTTATTTAGAGTGAATTGCAAAGATGAGAGGCAGGCTTGGACTTCCACTTTCATCATTTAGGACTAAACTATTTATGCTCAATGCAAACAGAAAATACTTTGGTTAATGCGCAGAAAGTTCATCTCATTATGCTAAATTAATATGAACTCATGGTCAAAACTGATTAAATCACATTAAATAATCACTCTATAGAACTAATTATGAAGCCATCACATTCTCATTACCTGATTTCAGACTTCTGATAAATAATTATGTGCTTTCTGTTTAGTTGCATAATTATATTTCCATATAACGATACAATTACACAATGTTTTCGAAAACTATTTATCTTTATTTTCCTCAGTCCTTGCAATTTATAGTATTAGGAGGGCCATTAGACAGTTTTTTTTTACAGGAATGTGGGGTCTAAATACCTCTGAAGTGTTCAAACAGCTGTAACGCCTGTGCATTCTCTGGCTACATGGTATGTGCTGCACATATTTTGGCTCCAAATTACATATGAATGCAACTCTTATTTAGACCCAAAAATAATGTATCTTGCACAATGGAAATAAAGTTCACAATTGTCCTCTCTATTATTATGCATGATGAGAGAAGATTTCTCACTTTTTTTTTAAGAATTTTACAGAAAAGTATTTAAGAATAAATCAAAGGTTTATTCGACTTACATTACCTCTTTTTGTCTTTGAACAGTGGCTGGGCAAGTGCAAGGGGCAAAAGGTTTTCCTTTTATTTTGCTCACTGCCACTTGGAAGTAGAGTGCTGTTGGATCTGACGTAGAGAACAGTTATGCTGTCAAAGCATAACTGCTGTCACAGCAATAGCACTGACTGCCGGCCTTCTTTACAATTATGAAACATGACAATCCCAATAGACTGAAAATCCATTTGAGGATTGACAAAGTCCTACAAAAGCCGTTTAAATTCCTGTATGTTTGCTATGAATTCCTGTGATGCCTTAGATCAGTTACAATTGTTGTGTAGTCATGATTGTCACTACTTGAGAAAATATCTTTGTACTTCTATAAACAGAGTTGTCTCAGCATCATAAGTCTACTTGTGGACTTTTCACTTTCAGCCTGGACTTCATTCATTTGAGGTGTTTGTGAAACCCTGGTGAGTTTGAGAGAATTAAGGGTCCTGAAGACAGGTAGTGGGAGGAAAGCAATGCTGTTTTTTATGCTTATGCTTTACCCTTTTCTCCACACAGATTAGCACGTCATAAAAAAACAAACAAACAAAATTCTCATATGGTTCATTTCAAAACAATGCAGAAAATATAACAAATAGGCTAAGCAAAAGTGTTACTTGTGACTGCATTAGCCCGCTGTATAACAAAGTTTACTGACATATTAGCATACACATTCTTTTGATCATATGACTAATTTAAATATAAATTAAATCAACATTCCCAAGTCATTTTAGCAACATAGGACAGAAGGTGTTATCCACGAGTTGTCAGGGACCATTTACTTCTCAAGATGGTAGCATGCATGGACAAAGAAACCGCTACAGACCATTTTTGTATTAAATTCAGTTCTCAATGAACAACACATTTCAGCTCATGAGCAATTACAGATAAACCACTGTAATACTGCTTGGAAGTAAAGAACAGTGGAACAGTTTATAAGTAGTTATCTGTGTGTGTGTGTGTATATTGTGTGTATATATATATATATATATATATATATATATATATATATATATATATATATATATATATATATATATATATATATATATATATATATATATATATATATATATAAATAAAGTACTTATATCTTCACTGGCAAGTGAAACAGAGGAGGAGGGATTTTTAGTCACAGGCTGAGGTGGCAAAAGTACACACATTCTTCACTTAAATAGAAGTACAGATACTTCTGTTTAAAAAGACTGGTAATAGTTGAAGTACTGAAGCACTTTTTTACTCAAGTTAAAATACTGACGTGTAGTTAAGTAAAAAGTAAACATTATAAGTATCTGTTTTAGTATCACACTGGTAACTGGACCTTACATCATATTAATATTAGTGATGTCAATCGAATAAAATATTTAATCATGATTAATTACATGATTGTCATGAGTTAACTCAGCATTAATCACAACTTAATCTCACATTTTTATCTGTTCTAAATGTACCTTAAATTAATACCTGTCAAGTTTTTTTATCTGGGTAGTGACCACGCAAAGGAAATGTGAGAAATGTGGGTCGGAGGCAGAGCGACGCCCTCGGTCTGGAGCAGACTCTGGGGTGTGACGGCACCCTCAGCAGGATTTAGGAGCGCAGTGACACCTTTGGCCGAACTCTGGGGCGTGACGGCGCACTCCCTGGGTGTCCGAAGTGCGACTGTGCCCTCTATGTCTGTCTGAGGCGCGACGGGGCCCTCTGTGAACGTCTAAGGTGCAGGGGTGCCCTTTGTGGCTGTTTGAGGCACGAAGGCATCCACTGTGTCTGTCTGGAGCGCGACGTCGCCTTCAGAGGGACCTTGGAGAGGAGCGGCATTGCTGGGCGAAACACTGGAGTGAAGCGGCATCCTCGGCAGAACACTGCAGCAGAACGGTGCGCTCTGCGTAACTCTGGGGCTGAGAGGAATGCTAGGCAGAACTCTGGGGTGAAGCGGTGTCCTTGAGCGGCGTCCTCGGTGGAACACTGCAGCGGAGCGACGCACTCGGTGGAACTCTGGGGCGGGGCGGAGCAGCGCGCTCGGCAGAACTCTGGGCGGAAGTACGGTAAAGTATGTACAGTAAGTATTTGCACTTTATTACTTCCCACCTCTGGTCACAGGCTTCTTTAAACACCAGGGAAAGAGAATGCAGGCTTGACTGAACAAGTTAAAGTGCAAAGAGACTAAATAACATAAATGCAGCAAGCAAAACAGCACCCAAATTAAGCAAATGATAAAAGCAATGATAAAACATAATCCTTATTCCCTTTAACCAGGTCAGGCTCAAAGTGACTGCTAATGGTGAGGTGAAGGTTTGCTGAGCTTTCAATGTAATTTAAACATGATTCCTTTGTGGCATTCCGAACTCAGCAGTTCCCTTAGAAAGGATCAAATGTGTTTTTTTTGAGGACTGAAGCTCACTGTGAAGAAAGAACAGGGAAGGAGGGCTGTGTGTGAACAAAGGTTGGTGTACAAAAGATTATATAGCTACCAGCCACTGCTCTGTGACCATCGAGTACCTTGCAAGCCACACTACCTGCTGAGGGAATTTAAAAATTTCATCGATGCTCTTAACATCATGCTGAGCACAAGCCATATGGATGCTTTAGTAGGCATGTCATATGACATGGTCAGTATGCTTTAAAACCCCCTAAGGGCTTTTTTGCTGCCACTGGCATCTTCAGTCATGTAAACCTGATAAAAAAATATCCCCATATTTTATCAGCATGTTTACATTTGAACTAGGTAAGAAATTACACTGCATATCTACATAAACACAGATGGAGCATACAAGGCCAGGGTAATGTTTCACTACCACACTAGAAACAGAAAAACTAAACAGTGTATTAAGAAGGTCTGTATCACCCCTCTCATGGGTTGTATAAACCTTTTCAACTAGAAGAACACAAAGCATCCTGGTCAATGAACAGTTAATTTCTACAGACTATTAGGCTCTTTAACAGATAAGTCTGATTTTCACATCACCTATTCTCATTACATATCACACCACTATGCTAGCCTGTGTACTTTAAGCACTCTACACGCAATGCTATGCACAAGTAATTTGCATGTTAATACAGCTGCTTCATGACTATAAATTAATTTATGATAATATCAAATGTAAAATTACCAGTTAACATTTTTTTTTGGTTCTGATGTGTTTAGTGTTTACTGTATAGCTTGTTTACTCTGTTGGTTTTTCTGGTTTATTATAAAGTATTTTAACTGTATTTATTGTATGTAACAACTTTGCACACCCATCACTGTATTACTAATCTGTCTTTGTTTTGTTTCATGTTAAGTTAAGAATCATCAGAGTCATGATTCTGGGCGAACTACAGTTTATTCAACACATTACAGCTGTCTGTAATAAAAGGAATAACAATGAAGCCTACTTGAAGATCTTGATATGAGGATGCATCTCCAGGGATATACTGAGCTCAGTCTTGGTGAGATTTAGATTCAACTGATGATATATCGAGATGTCTGCTAGACATATTCTTGCCAGTAATCATATACTGGTTTTAAGCATGGTTGCACTATATCTGTGTAAGAACACCACAGTTTTGTTGATCATATTTCTAAAAGCACCCTACATTTCTTACCTTTAATAGCTTGGAGACTGTTGACTTTTTTACTTTAAAACCTTCCACAGTTTAGACACACTGGAGAATTGTTAAGTGTGAATGGATTAAACATGTAAAACAGTTCCTTAAATGAGCAGAGAGATTTATTAGTGTCAGCATGCTTGGTAATAGTTGCATGTAACAGTCACACAATGAATGGTGAGTTTCAGAAATGTCAGTTCATAAAGAATCAGTCTCATATATTCCTGCGACAGTCAGTGTAGGTCATGGCATGCTGTCATTATTAAAATATAACGGTACTGTACTGTTTTTGAAAAAAGCTTTTGCTTTTAGTCTTTTTTTACACTGCTCTAACACCATTAACTGTTCCTATAAGTTTGTAGCTTGATACACTCAGGCTCTGGTGTTTTTAAACTTTACTTAAACAGACTACTTCAACTCTCTACTTAGCTGTCCAAGTTTTTTAAGGACTTACTGTTCAGGTAATTGTTTTTTCCAGTTTTTTTTTTAGTTAAAAAAATACTCCCTTTTTCATAGTCCTTTCACTTCACCCTCTATGCATATTTGTGTCTCCGCCTAGAGTGTCTCTGTCTAGAGTGATTGCGAGTGTCTCTAGACACTCACAATCTATTACACTGAAGTGTCATTCAAAATGAAAGGTCCATAAATAAAGAAATATTTAAATCAAGTTAAAGAAGCATTCTTTACACTAGGACAACACTATTTTTAGAGCTCTGACAGAATGGCTACTGCTAAAGGACCTAACACAGAAAACAGGTAAATTAAATTATAAATGTAATGGAATCAAAACAGGCTGAGATTAACTGTTATTTGCAAGATATTCTCATAATGCTGAAGATGGAGCCACCAGGAAGGAAGAAAAGAGGAAGGCCAAGGAGGAGGTTTATGGATGTGGTGAGGAAAGACATGCAGGTAGTTGGGTTGAAAGAGGCAGATGTAGAGGACAGGGCGGTATGGAGACGGATGATCCGCTATGGCTTTCTTAATCCGCTATTAAGAAAAATTTAATTTTTGGTTTAATTTTTGGTTTAATTTATGGTTAAAATGGAGAACTACTTAAAATAAAATCGATTTAATTCAGACTGATTTAATTAAAGACCTGTGCACTTTTCATTATATGACATGAAATGAGTGAGAGCTTTAAAAATTATTTAATTTGGTGCTGAGAGTGAATGAAAGAATGCTAGTTAAACACATAGCTTGGTCTAACAAAAACTTCAAAATTGTTAATGCTTTTACAACCAGATACAATAATGGAGACTCCGCATATGGTTTCATGTGCTCCATATACTGCAGATGTCATAACAAAGAACAAACATACTGTATATACACTCACAAGCCACTTTATTAGGTACACCTTTCCAACTGCTCGTTAACACAAATTTCTAATCAGCCAATCACATGGCAGCAACTCAATGCATTTAGGCATGTAGACATGGTCAAGACGATCTGCTGCAGTGCAAACTGAGCGTCAGAATGGGGAAGAAAGGTGATTTAAGTGACTTTGAACGTGGCATGGTTGTTGGTGCCAGACGGGCTGGTCTGAGTATTTCAAAAACTGCTGATCTACTGGGATTTTCACGCACAACCATCTATAGGGTTATAATGGTCCGAAAAAGAGAAAATATCCAGTGAGCGACAGTTCTGTGGGCCCAAATGCCTTTTTTGATGCCAGAAGTCAGAGGAAAATGGCCAGACTGGTTCGAGCTGATAGAAAGGCAACAGTAACTTAAATAACCGCTCGTTACAACCAAGGTATGCAGAAGAGCATCTCTGAACCCACAACACATCGAACCTTGAGGCGGATGGGCTACAGCAGCAGAAGACCACTCCTGACAGCTAAGAACAGGAAACTGAGGCTACAATTTGGATGGTAGGGTCAGAATTTGGCATCAACAACATGAAAGCATGGATACATCCTGGCTGGTGGTGGTGGTGTAATGGTGTGGGGGATATTTTCTTGGCACACTTTGGGCCCATTAGTACCAATTAAGCATCATGTCAACGCCACAGCCTACATGAGTATTGTTGCTGACCATGTCCATCCCTTTGTGACCACAGCGTACCCATCTTCTGATGACTACTTCCAGCAGGATAACGCGCCATGTCATAAAGCCCAAATCATCTCAGACTGGTTTCTTGAACATGACAATGAGTTCACTGTACTCAAATAGCCTCCTCAGTCACCAGATCTCAATCCAATAGAGTGCCTTTGGGATGTGGTGGAACGGGAGATTCGCATCATGGATGTGCAGCCGACAAATCTGCAGCAACTGGAATGTTTCCAGTACCTTGTTGAATCTATGCCATGAAAGATTAAGGCAGTTCTGAAGGCAAAAGGGGGTCCAACCCGGTACTAGTAAGGTGTACCTAATAAAGTGGCTGGTGAGTGTAAGTCTGTAACATTACAGAACATACACAACAGAATGTATGAGCAAAACCTCAAAGTATCTGTAAAATTAATTGATATACAGTTACAGCTGTTATAACAGGTTCTAAGCTGTTGAAACAGAAAGTGGCAGCCAACACTCTGAGGTGTTCTAACATGAGCTCTTGTTACATCAGGTTACATAATGAAGGTATGTGAATTAAACAATGCGTCACTTCAATTTAGAATTGCAACCGACCTTGTCATACATGTACGTATTTAAATTTACTTGACTAATTGTTAAGAGAAGCTCCTATGTAAAAACAAAAATGTAAAAATGTAATTAAGTGGAAGGTGAAATGCTGATGTTAGAAAAAATAAAACAACTTTACTTTTTTACAAGCTTTCATGATAAAAGTGTTACACACCATTAAGCAGTAGCAATGTACTGTATATGAAATGGCTGTGCATTATTCCATTAATTTACTGTTTGCAGTCAGTAATCTCAACCAAAGGTGGATTTATTTTTTTAATACTACCATCTGGTAGAGCTAGGACACAAATGTCCATTCTAGGCACATCTGTCTTAGCCAAGTGTGTCTTTTTGTCTGTAAAGAATGCTGCTAATAATTTATATTTTGTGCTTCTGGACAATACTCTCTCCAATTAATGGTTCATTGTTGTTTTTGGACCTACCAATTGGAGAATTTTCATTTAGCAGTTCTGCTCATGCTGCTATGCTGTCATTTATATTTAAAACTATATGTTTGGACTGGTCATAGAGCAAAAAATAATTTTAGTAAAATTACATTTTAAGTCAGTAATTTGTTTTATATATTAGTATATTGAGTTTTATAAGATACCAGAGATCTCAGCAAAATCAAATCACACAATCAGATTTTTATATTCTGATATTTTCTTTTAAAAATTATTTTCATTACTTTTTAGATGATCCAAATAAAATCATGTTTGAATACTGTGAGACAACATGCAGTGTGTTCCTAATGACATATTACATTAAAAAAAACCTCTAACAATACACCTGTCTTTTGAAAACAGTTACCTAGTTCTACATACACCATCTATAAATAAGGTGTGGGCTCATGCAGAAAATGGGGTCGTATACACTTGAACATTTTTCAGACTGAGTGTAATTTAATTAAGATCCATTAATATGTTTTGTGAATATTTTGCCTTTGTTGCGGCCATATGTCTAGCCATTCTTGAGTTTTGTGCAATCCTATACCATCCTTATAATGGTCACATATAATTTATGTTTAAAAATGAGCATTAATCACACTCTGGGAAGTTAATCAATAACTTCACCTATTTGTAGAATTTTATCATCTTCTGTCTTCAGATGCAATGGTATTATTTGGCTGCTGGTAAGCACCACACATAATGCATTATGACTGCTGATATCTCATCTTATCAAATTTTTTTTATAGTGCAGGGCTTTTACAACATCAGAAGCTGAAAATCATACCGTTTTAACCCAAATTACTTAAAATGCATAATATATGTACAGTAAGTATATTTTTGGTAAGGTAAGCTTATCCTGTATTTTACTGATGTTGTACTTTCTATTGTCATATCCATGCCACACTAGGCAAACATTTGCTCAATATTAGGTGAAACAGCCATTAGGTAGAAAAATTTTTAAAGAATTTTGCAAGTCCTGCTTTAAAAAAACATTAAACATGCTGATATTTGCTTTGTACTAGTCTGTTTTACATTATACTTCTGTGGTCAATTCTGCTGTATGTCTTTTTTTCTAGCATAATGGATCAGGTCATTCTTCTAGAAAAAATTATACTGTATTTAGTCCACCCTTGGATGCTAATCTCTTCCACCCTGGATGTGGAATTTTTTATTATTTATTGTCTGATGGGCATAACTCTGGGGGAAAAGATGGACCAAGCCATCTACTGTATAGTCTTAACTAAGCCATTATCTATCAGTCTGTGACCAGCTCACTGTCATTCTCAGCCTTTGCTCTAAGCTGACAGTTTTTTCCCTTATAATGTCTTTCTTGCTCTTTGCTAGGCCTGGGACTAGAACAGATGCTAACTTTCTGACTTAAGTTATGAGTGTGCGGATGAAATAAAATAACCACACAGGAGATATATTTAGGCATGTTTATTGGGATAAAAGAGCCCATAGGCCTTGGAAGTTTGGGAGGATATGGGAGAATAATTAAAGTTGGAATCAAGTGAAGGTATGGGAGGAAAATAATGGTTGGGAGAAAGAACAGGGGAGGTAGGAGAGTAATCAGTAACTTCATTGTCAGTCTGCGTCTCCTGATGACAAACAACCGAAAGGTCAGGTGAGGTCTGTGTGCTCACGTTATGCGTAAAAATACGTTGCACAATGCTAGGAGGCAGAAAGGGAGTTTCTGGAACAGCTGAGGAAGAGAGACGCTCAATAAATTGTGCAAGCTCAGAGGCAAGGGAGAGGAGTTGAAATTGACGATATTGTTTTCAGAGAATGCTTCTAACAGTCTGTGAGATAAAGCTAAATAAAGCAGGACCAACAAAGAAAAGTTAGTAGAGGTCAATATTAAAAGGATTAGACATAAGACATAAATGAACACACAACAAGACAATAAGCCTATAAATTGTTAAAGACCATACAACACAGTCAGCTCTAAGACATGTAACGATTAAGGCATATAATAACTTAAAACACAAGTACTGACATGAATAAGAGGAACAATAAAGTTAACATATATAAACATATAATCTACTTAAAAAGAATATTAGCTTGATTCAATAACATTAAGATAGTAAACAGCATTAAAAATGAGAATACAAGTAGAAAACTTACACATTGCAGATGCAGGAAGGTAAATAGTTTAAAGAAATGATTGTTTACATAAGAAAGTTGAGAACAAAATGAGGCTGAACCTAAGAAAGCAAAGGTTTTATACAAACACTATTTATTTATTTTTTTATTTTTTTATTTATTTTTTTTAAGTATAACATAAAAAGGCTGAAAATAAGGGTAACTGGGTAAAACAGGAAGTCCAAATATAGAGTCACAAGGAGGGGAGGTGAATCCAAGTTAGGAGATAAGGGGAAATGTAAAAAGAAGGAGGTAAAAGAAGATAACTCTAAATTAAGGAACATTTGCCAAGACAAAAAAAATAGAAAAAAATAGAGGTGCCATGTGACACCAGGATATAAATATGTGTGTAAAGAGTGTGTGCTTGATCATTTTGATGTGATTGAGTGACCACATTCTATTGAGCTCATTAGAACTTGATTGCCATAATTAAGTTTTTGCTTTTCCTCATCAGAGACTGAAGATCCTTCATTGTTTTTTATTAAGGTCTACTCTATATTATTATTATGATCATCATTACATTGGGAATCATTGGGAATCAGTTGCAACAAAGAATCCACCCGTGATATGTCCATTTAGAGATGAGTTCTGAGTTCTGACAATGTTCATGTTTATTTCATTTCTGTCCAATAGTTTTAATGCTATTGCCAAATGTTTGCATGGCTCCTATAATTTAAAAATATAAAAATACTGCCTTAAACCCAAGAACCAGATTTTACATCTTTGATCAGGTAAGCAGTGTGCACTTGTTTTTTTATAAAGATTTTCCCTGGACCCACCACATAATGCTAAAAGCCACATTTCAGAAATCAAATCAGCTTTTTACAAAATAAAAATAAATTTTACAATGCTGGATACATTGAGAAGATGAAAAGATAAAAATGTTAAACGTCAACAACAGGAAGTGGTTAGACAGTGGTAAGGGCTCTGTGTTACTGATCAGAAGGTCTGGGGTTTAAGTCCCAGTATCACCAAGCTGCCGCTCTTTTGCCCTTGAGCAAGGCCCTTAACCGTGTGTTCTTTATGGTCACTGTATCATTGATGATCCTACACTCTGATCCTAGCTTCCTATTATTACTGGAATATCTGAAGAAATTTCACTGTGCTGTAATGTACATTTGACCAGTAAAAACAATTACTACACAGGATTCCTAATTTTGGGATGATGCTCAAATTAGTTGATGTTAAATGTTTTTTTACATTGAAAAAATCCTCCCTTATCATGAAATACAGATTAGCACAATCTTGGAATCCAGACAGTTTCTCCAATCATTTATCTAAAATACTTTGCCATGCCTCTTGCTATACTTGCCAAAAGTGTTCTTTGCTAGTTGTATATTTCTTTCTGATCCAGTTTATCCCAGAGCAGTTACTATTAGGTGTGGTCTCTGAACAGGCCATTCCATGATAGACACTGTAACACTCCAGCAGTCTGTTGTTTCTCTAAATAATGCTTATAGTTTTTGGGCCGATGCTTCTGGTCATTGTCTTGTTGTACGGTGAAGTTGGTTTCAATTAGCTGCAATCTAGATAGAATTGCATTGCTGTGAAAGTGTGGAATGGTAGCCATGTTAGTTCAGGATTGTTTTCCAGATAAAACCAACTTCATTGCCCAAGAACTATAAGCCATATTTAGAGAGACAAGAGACTGCTGGAGTGTTACAGTATCTATCATTGAATGGCCTGTTCATCCAACATTACTGAGGTATTGTCAGAGAACCACCAGCTCACACTCAGCCTCTCCCTGCTACTAATCAGTTACACCTGTCCTCCTCCTACTAATCACCTACACCTGTTCCCCATTTACCTGTCCCCTTTATAAGGTCCCTATTCCCCTTCACCCGAGGCGGCCGCCGCTCCGTCCCCAAACACCGACGAGGCCGCTGCCTCGTCCTTGAGCTCCGGCGAGGCCGTTGCTCCGCCCCGAGCCCTATTGACATCGTCTCTCCAAGCCCCAAGGAGGCAGTCAATTCATTCCCGAGCCTCGAGGAGGCAGTCGCTTCACCCCTGATCAGCGACAAGGCCTTTGCTCCGATCCCGAGCCACGACGAAGGTGCCGCTCCACCTCAGACTCTGCAAAGCGGCACTCCTCCGCCTCATAGTCTCGGCGAGGGCGCCTCTCCGCCTCAGAGTTGAGATTATAAAAGACATTCTGTTTTACTCCCGGTTTCAGACGCCTGGTCTATCCATGACAGGGATGTATTTATGTTTGCCTTTTGGTATGTATCCTATACTTTTTGAAAAAGTGGATTAGAAAAATTGCAGACATTTTGTTAGAGCATGAAACTCATTAGATCTGCTTATGAAGAAATCTTTAAATAACAGTACCTGTTTAATGTGTGTGATCTGAATTTGCTAAAATATTTCTGTAAGCACACACCCTTCCTCTATTCATCTTTTGGGTGCCACAGTGTTGAAAATGAAAAACATGAAATTACTCTTTTCCAACAGCATTGACCTTTTGTTGCAATCAAGGAAAATATTTTCTGTTTTGTTTGGTGTTGTTTGCAAAAACCTTAACTGTATATTTATAAGCTTAGTGTTATATTTGGAAGTTATATAAATCTATATAGCAATAGTTATACGCATAGCACATATGCAGGGCTGTGGGCATGATTGGCTAGAGTTGCTGTAATTGACAGGATTCATTGATTGCTATTCCATCCACCCAGAGAGCATGGCCAGTATTCCTCAATACAGACCTAGCCATGGATGGCACTGAATAATTGATCAATCTTTTAGTAACGATTTTACCTATACCTGTGTAAGCACAGACTAAAATTGTTGTCTCTGGTTTTTTTTTCGAACATTTAAGTAAGGCTGATTTTCTGTATAACATGTTAATATGTGACTCATTTGTTGTAGTGATCCCCACAAATTATTTAAAGTTCATTTATATATTTTTATATCATATTTATTATATATTTTTTATTAATAATAATATAAATATTATTATTTTCTCTCACTTTTATTTAATTGGATGTAATTTGTATACGAAATGAGAAATGTGTTCAACAGAAAGAATAATTATTTTATATATATATATATATATATATATATATATATATATATATATATATATATATATATATATATTTTTATATATTTTTATTAATAATATAAATATTATTTTTTTTTCTCACTTTTACTGTATGTAAAACAAAAATCATATTAGTAATAACAAGAAAGTGTTTAAAGTTAATGTTGATTTTGTTTTAGCATGTATTGTTTTGTGTTGTTCGTTTGTTTATTTTCCCCAATTTAGTCACATTTAGTCACTCATGCAACATCAGGAGGTGGCATAGCACATGCAAAGGCTTTATTAAATTTATAGTATAATATATTATTATTTCAAATCATAGATGCATTTTCCACATTAACTTTTAAAATTACATTTTAAGTAAAAAAAAAAAAACAACACAACAGAAAACTCTTAATCATCTTGCTCAATGTGAATCACGTGTGTCACACTTGCACAGAAACAATTAACCTATGCTAATGCTAATGCTAATGTTATTTGAACAGCTAATTACCTGGCTACCTGAAATTTTGTTCATGTGCTTTTCTCACCCTTTTTATTAATTTGGTTTTAATTTAAATATCCTTTATTCTTATTGCTTCATCAAATCCAATTAAATGTTCCAAATCTTTTTAAATTACATTTGCTATGGATTTGCTGATAGATAGATATTCCGCACAATAACACATTCATTTCAAGAAATATACAGCAATTGCAAGAGCTTCATTCTTGTATTGTCTTGTTTGTCTATCTGGTTCTGTCATGTATTTCCGTAGTGCAAGTACCATAAATTATTTTCCCTAAAACTTGGCCATCTTCATTTTCTGCAATTTTTCTTGTAGATGTCTAGTTCCACCATTTGAAGGTGCCTTGCTTAATAAACATTACATTTACATTACATTTACATTTGCGGCATTTAGCAGACACCCTTATATCAGAGCGACGTACAAAAGTGCTTTGAGTCTCTAGCAATGAATAAATCTACACTGGTGTGCCAGATTACAAACTTAATATAAATATAACTCTTAAGTTCTACAAAGCAAACTTTGAAAGTGAAAATTTAAGTGTTCCAGGAAGAGGTAGGTCTTCAATCGCCGCTGTATGGACATCTAGGGGAAGTTCATTCCACCACTTCGGTGCGAGAGAAGAGAGAAGAGCCTTGAAGTATACTTACCTCTCATTCTGAGAGAAAGTGGTACCAGTCGAGCAGTGCTGGAGGATCTCAGACAGAGTGGTGCAGTGCGAGAGGGGATGAGGTCTCTGAGGTTAGATGGCGCTGGTCCATTTTTGGCTAGTGGGCAAGCATCAGTGTTTTGAATCTGATACGTGCAGCTACTGGAAGCCAGTGAAGGAAGCACAGCAGTGGGGTGGTGTGGAAGAACTTGGGCAGGTTAAAAACAAGCCGTGCAGCTGCGTTTTGGATCATTTGCAGTGGACGAATAGCATTCAGAAGAAGACCTGCCAGCAGAGAGTTGCAGTAGTCAAGTCTTAAAATGACAAGAGACTGGACAGCCTGTGTGGACAGTATTGGTCAAATCCTTCGGATGTTGTAAAAAAGAAATCGACAGGATTGAGCCACATTAGGGACATGTGGGAAAAAGGACAGTTTATTGTCCATAGTTACCCCAAGGTTACGAGCAGTGGCTGAAGGGGAGAGAAGAGAGTCATGAAGTGTTATTTGGAGATCTTGACCTGGAGATGAATCACCTGTGATGACCAGCAGTATTGTTTTGCTGGGGTTGAGTTTTAGTTGGTGAGCACTCATCCATGAAGATATGTCTGTCAAGCATGCTGAGATCTGAGCGGAAGCTGTGGTATCTGATGGAGGGAAAGAAAAGATTAGTTGAGTGTCATCTGTATAGCAGTGGTGAGAAAACTCATGTGAGGATATGACTTTACCTATGGAGTGGGTATAGAGCAAGAAAAGGATGGGACTAAGTACCGAGCCTTGTGGGACACCAGTGGTGAGTCTGCACAGGGCAGATGTGTTACCTGTGTCTCCATGTTACCTGGTATGGGCGACCTTCCAGGTAGGAAACAAACCATTCCCATGCTGTTCAGCGGATACCGTGGCTTTTGAGGGTTGACAAAAGAGTCTTGTGGTTGACTGTGTCAAATGCTGCTGAAAGGTCCAGGAAGACAGATGACAGCTTGGCTGACCGAGCAGCATGCAGTTTCTCAGAAACAGCCAAAATTGATCCAGAGCAGGTTTCTTCAAGATGGGAATGACCCTTGCTTGCTTGAAGGTAGTTGGTACATAGCCAGATGTTAATGACCTGTTGATGATTGTAGAGATGAAGGGCAGGAGATCTTGTGTGATGGTCTGAAGCATAGTTGAAGGGATTGGATCCAACAAAGATGTTGTGGAGCTTACGAGGATCTTGTGCAGAGGTCCAGAGCTTTTCCTTGTAGAAGGCAGTTTTAGCAGAAGTCACATCCAAAGAAAATTTGGTCAGGAGTGTGCGGCAAGATGCAAGGTCTACATCGAGTTGTGATTATTTCCACTTCCTCTCTGCAGATCTGAAAAACGTCTATTTTCAAGGTCTAACATGCGACAATTCAAAATTTGCCTAGTTGGCTTCATGCCTCAAAGCTTTAGCTTGGACTTGGAAAAATTAACTCACAAATCTGGCCAACAAAAAGAGCTTTTATTTAACATTTATTCTTCTCCCTCACTCACTTTGAAATTTTGTCATGCTTGAGATTTAACTACTAGAAACCCCCATGCATGTGCAAGGGTCCTTAAACATTTCCAGCCAGTAAGATAGTTTTACTTTCAATTCCATGTCCCTGGGCACATATTGCCATTGACCTGGTATTATCCGTGAATGACTGCCAAGCCTCAAGAAAATAAAAGCTATTTGACAGTGTGCTAAAAATGACAAAAAAAAACAAAGTACATGTAGCATTAAGACAGATAAGGTGAAGACATAGGAATGCACTGTATGACTGTAATGGAAATAGCTTTCTTGTCATTGTTTATGATGTTAGTAAACACAATCACAGAAAGCATTTTGATTGTTCAGTTTTTCCAAACTGTGGTGGGTGTTTCAGTGGGAAAATTAACTAACATATCAATAAGGGCTTTTTTAGTTGTTTTTTTAGGCCTATTTAGCCCTCAGTAAAGGAGTACCAAGATATAACTTTAAATCACAAATTCATATAATGTTTGTGAAAGAGCTGCACATAAAAAAATATGTGCTGTGCTTTTATTTTTATTTTTTTATTGCACATTTATTTTTTATTTGATTTGTGCATTTGGCTATTATGTGTCTGTGCGGGCACAACTACATCCGAGGTATATTTCATTTACTGAAAGCTGGAAAGCTAATCATGAATAAGTCAACAATGTCAAACAGCTCTTATCTATTCATTTATTAAAAGGATTTTATTATTTTATGGGAAATTGTGGTAGAAATGCAGACGGGGTTAATATTAAGGTGGTTTGTGCAAGACTACAAGACTGACTTGACTATATTTTTGTTAGAAAAAGGTGAGTCAGTTCAGGTTAGTGTTGCTTCTGACAAGCTAAATATTTGAAAGGAATTGATTTGGCCAAGACCTCAGACTCAAATAAATTTTTTTTACAAAGGTGGAGACTTGTATGTATTTGATAACCCAAAATCAGGCTCAAGTTCCTGACTCATGTCAATTTTTTTCTGATATAGTTCAACACAGTTACATTAACTGGAAATCAATTTAGTAGATATTTAAAGCGTCAAGTAATATCTTGTGCTTGCCACACAAACTCTGCAAATGGCAGTTGAACAGGTAAAATTAGGTCAAATTATTTCAGTCAGTTAGGTGAGAGGAAGCAAGGTATTGATTTGCAACCAACAAGCAAAGCAGTAAACTCATGATGATGAAGACATGGCACCCATTACAATCATGGATCTTAAAATATATAACACGCACATTTGAACAGGGCATAATGAAGGTGGAATGCACATAGGTTTGGGATTCAGTGAGAACAACACAAACGCATGTTGAACATGTACAGAAATAAAGATTAATCGAAAGCATAAATAATTGCAAAGAAACTGTCAAATTGTCAAATTATCATGCATTCATTAAAGTAATTGCAGACAGTTTACTCTCACTATGGTCTGCCAAGAGATTTACAAGATTTCCCAGCCATTTATTCTCTGCATGCCATGTAAGGAATAATTTGACAGGGTATGCTGCAATAAGAAAAGTCCTCAATGACAGAGTTCTGTGACCTTTGGTGCAAAGTTAATTGTTTTTCTATCCCATAGTCTCTAAAATCCCAATAGTTAGTGATGAGGCATAAATGTGTATATCATTTTTTGAAAGTCAGCATGAAATAGATGTTATTATAAAAATATTACCATACAGTATTATGTAGGTGTGCATTAGTATAAAGGTTGAATACTGTCTTTGTTTGGAAGGTGTCACAACAGTTTTGCCACATTGTACAGTACATTTATAGTTGTATATTTGTAACAGTTATTTACATACAACATATTAACTGAAAGTTAATGAGACAAAACATTTGCTATGTAAGAACCTGCAAAGTCCTCTGACTTTCCCAAGTTGGAAAACTTAAAGTACCAGCTTTACATCTGAATATTGCATAGCACAGATATTAAAGGATCATCCTAAGAAAAAAACTTTAGTCACATGATTACTGCTGCTGAACAAGTGTATTAAAAAGGGTATTTTAAAAACAATTTATATGAGCAGCAAAATATTACAGGCAAGATGTGGTTGATTTTTCAAGCATTTTCAAGTTATTTACACATTTTACACAGTTATTTGTTTATTTATTTGACTGACACTTTTATCCAAAGTGACTTATAATTATCACAGTAAACATTTAAGCTAGTTGAAGGTTCAAACTGACGAATTGGTGGTATTGGGTTTGAGGTCACACCCAACCATTTAGTAGCCCAAAGCCTTATCCACCTTACCACAGACAGCAATATTATTAGTTACTAAAATATACAGTAAGGATAGCAACGTACTCCCATTAAATGTTCTGTGGTCATAAATTTGATCTTAATGTTGATCTAAATGCTCAACATTGAGATAAAATTTAGATCAAACAAATATATTCAGCAGAATGTCAGTTGAGCAGATAATCATATATATTCAGTACTTTGATCAAGGTTTTTGCAACATAAATTATTAGATCTTGCCTCAGGCTTACCTTACCAAGCTCTCCCTACTCATCAAAAAGGCTTTTAACACAGCCTTTTGCCAAGTGCCTCATAAACAAAAAATGTCTTGGAGTGTCTTTTTTTTTTATTCAGAGATTTTCTTAAATAATTGGCCAGCTGTTAAAATACAGATACCGCCAACCCCATGCCCTACCAAATTCCTATGCAAACATATGTGACTTTTAATTACCAATCAACAGCTTTGGTCCAAAGAAATTTGGACCTTAAGTATTTGGCTGCAAAACACTATCTTTAACGAATAGATTGTCTCTTTGCACTGATGACTTTGAATCTTTTATAAGCAAATGTCTACTCCTAAAACTGCAATTGCTAGGCCTATAAGGAAAAACTGGTGGTTCTGCTTTAAATATGAACATCAGAAGCATCTGCACTGGCGATGTTCACTGCTCTGGATTATCAGAGACAACACCTGGCATGGGCATTCAAGCTCCCAGACAAACACTTCACAGACATGCTGGGCTAACATGCCTGAGCCACAGTGATTTGTAAACTCCTTCAAGCATTACACACCCGGTCTCTTTGAAATGATAGCTGAAGGAAAGGGAGTAAGGCCATGAACATTGGAGGTGGGTTTAAACTGTTCTATCATGGTGTGGATGAAAAGAGAAATGGTGTGGGGGTGATTTTGAAGGAAGAGTACAGTAAGTGTATAGTGGAGGTGAAAAGAGTTTCTGTTAGGGTGATGATCGTGAAGCTGGAAGTTGAAGGGGTGATGATAAATGTCATCAGTGCTTATGCTCCTCAAGTGGGTTGTGGAGGTGGAGGGAGAAGGAAAAATTCTGGAAGTATGGGTTTAAGGAGAGTAATGTGGAAGGGCAGATGGTGGCGGATTTTGCTAAATCGATGGAAATGGCAGTGGTAAACACTTATTTTAAGAAGAAGGAGGATCATAGGGTGACGTATAAGAGTGAAGGAAGGTGCACACAGGTCTATGTTCTATGTAGGAGATGCAACCTGAAGGAAATTGGAGATGTAAGGTGTTGGCAGGGGACAGTGTAGCTAAACAGCATCAGATGGTGGTCTGTAGGATGGTTTTGGAGGTGAAGAAGAAGAAGAAAAGGAGAGTGAAGACTGAAAGAAAAATAAGATGGTGGGAACTGGAGGTGGAAGACTGTAGTGTGAGATTCAGGGAAGAGGTCAGACAGGGGCTTGGTGATGTTGAGGAGATGCTGGATGATTGGGCAACTACTGCAGAAGTGATAAGGGAGACAGCTAGAAAGGTACTTGTTGTGACATCTGGAAATAGAAAGGAAGACAAATAGACATGGTGGTGGAATAAGGAAGTGCAGGAGAGCATAAGGAGAAAGAGGTTGACCAAACAGAATTGGGATCAACAGAGTAATGTGAAAAGTAAGCAGGAGTACAAGGAGACATGGCAGCAGGTGAAGAGGGATGTGGCAAAAGCGATTGGCCAGGCAGAGAGACCGAGCTGGGAAGGATGTGCTGCAAGTTAGAGCAATAAAGGATAGTGATGGAAATGTGTTCACTAGTGAGGAGAGTGTGTTGAGAAGATGGAGGGAGTATTTTGAGCAGCTGATGAATGAGGAAAATGAGAGAGAGAGAAGGTTGTTGGATGGTGTGGAGTTGGTGAAGCAGGAAGTGGATAGGATTAGTAAGGAGGAAGTGAGAGCAGCAATTAAGAGGATGAAGAGTGGAAAGTCGGTTGGCCCAGATGCCATACCGATAGAAGCATGGAGATGTTTAGGAGAGATGGCAGTGGAGTTTTTAACAAGATTGTTTAACAGGATTTTGGAAGATGAGAGGACGCCTGAGGAATGGAGAAGGAGTGTGCTGGTACCGATCTTTAAGAACAAGGGAGATGTGCAGACCTGCAGTAACTACAGGGGAATTAAGTTGATCAGTCACACCATGAAGTTATCTTGTAGCTTCCTGGTTTACGCGACGTCGCCTGTCTATGACGTCACGGCTTGCCTATTGGCTAGATTTCACACGTGGTTCAGAGCGTGGTCACGCAGGGGTGTTCTCATAGCGTTTCCATAGTGTTTCGACGCAGCTCGAGTTCCTGAAGGGGAACTCTGAGGATTTAAGAATTAGAATAGTTGCTCACTACAAAGATAGTCTAGGCTTGTGGTCCCCAACCTTTTTTGCGCTATGGATTAATGTCAGACAATATTTTCACGGACCGGCCTTTAAGGTGAGGTGGATAAATACAACAAAACAAAATGAAAGGACCGTCATAAAAACTGGTATTTTCTAAATATAATAATAAACGTGAATGTTGTTTGTTAATTTTTTTAGCTTGGGTGTAAGCGGCAATGTATTATGTGTTACAGGCCGGAGCAGCCTCTTTAAGAAGGTAGCGGATGTAAGTAAGACATGTGACTGAGGCAAGCATCATGACATGCATCAAGAGTGAGTCATAGACAGATGTGGCGGAGAGAATCCAGTAATTTTCCAAAATTAAACATCGTTCAGAATCAGATAATAAATAAAATGGAAATAATGTAAGTTATGTATTCTTTCTGTGTGGCCTGGTACCAATTGACCCCCCCAGGGGTTGGGGACCACTGGTCTAGGCTATCAGAAGATCGGTAACACCCTGAAACTAAGTTACAGTACAGTGGCCAGGGTAATACAGTGGTTTTCGCAAGGGGCAATCAAAGAAGTTGAGTCCTTGTGATGTGCGTCAAGTGCAAAAGCTGGCTTAAAACAAACAGACAAGAGTGCTGCCAGCATTGCTTTAGAGGTTACAAAAGCAGAAGTTATGCCACTGTATGCTGCACACTGCAACAATTCGATTTGCATCATCCTGGAAGGAAGCCTTTTCTAAAGCTGGCTCACAAGAAAACCTGCAAACAGAATTACTGGAACATGTTCGGTGGTCTGATTAGGCTTAAATACTTGTTTGGTTTAAATGGTGTCCAGCATGTGTGATGATGCCCGGTTACGGAGTACCAAGAAAATTGTGTCTTGCCTACAGTCAAGAATGGTAGTGGTAGCATCATGGTCTGTGGCTGCATGAGAGCTGCTGGTACTGGGGAGCTGCGGTTCATCGAGGGAAACATGGATTCATGTACAATGACATTCTGAAGTAGATCAAAAGCCGGACTGCTGTTTCCAACATAATTACAACCCCAAACACACTGCCAAGATGACAACTGATAGACTGGCCAAGAATGTCTCCATACCTGAGCTCTATTGAGGACCTGTAGGGCATCTTCAAGTGGGTGGTAGAGAAGCACCATGTGTCTAACATTCAGCAGCTCCATGATGTCATTATGGAGGAATGGAAGAAGATACCAGCAACACCCTGTGCAGCTCTGGTGAATTCCATGCCCAGGAAGATTAAATCAGTGCTAGATAACACTGGTGCTCACACAAAATATTGACACTTTGGACTGCTATACAAGCTGCACATTGACTACATTGACTACTCTAAAATATATCAAATTTTAATTTCTATAGTTTTGTCGCTTGAGAACATATAATAAAATGGTTGCTGAAATGTAAGGGATGCACTCAGTTTTTTGAGATACTGGATAACTAGGGAATGTTAATATGATTAAAACGACAACTTTCAAAAACAGTATTAGGAACAACACAAAGGTTCTAAATGTTTTCTGGACAAAGTGAATCAACAACAACAAATATTTGAATACCATGAAATCAAAAGCATTTAGACAAAAAAAAGTATACAGATGGCAAAACAAAATGGACATAAAAGGGACAATAGAGTGAATTGTAATGGCAATAAGTATGTTCAAGATAAGAAGCATTTGTAACAACAGTTGGAGACATTAAACCTCCTGAATGACAGGTTGAATTCTCTGGACTTAACATAACCTTTGATCTCAATTTCACAGTATGTAAGCTCACAAGTGAATTTAATCATTGCAACATATTACCATTACTTTTAGATCACTGCGCCATTGCCTGTTTTCCAACTCTTTTGACTTATATAACCTAAATATATTTGCAAAATCGTTGCATAAAATGTAAATAAAAACAGAATGCAATGATTTGCAAATCTCCTTAAACAATATTTTACAGAATAAAACATTGGAAAATAAATTCTATACAGAAATTGCCCTTTTTTACTAAAAATATAAGGAAATTTTTTAATTGATGGCTGCAACATGTCAAAAAAATCAGTACGGGGCAACAAAAGCCTGACAAACTAATTGTTACTTAAAAGATACAGCTGAACAACATTTTGTAACAATTGGGGCAAATTGGCAACAAGTCAGTAACATGATTTGGTATAAAAGGAGACACAAACGTAAAGATAGGCAGAGGTTCACCAATCTATTCAACAATCAATCTGTTTCCAGTTTCAGAATAATTTTCCTCAACATAAAATTGCAAAGATTGTTAAAATCTTATCATCTATAGAACATAATATCATCAAAAGATTCAGAGAATCTGGGACAATGGTAAAAATCCAACTTGGATGCTGCAGATCTTTAGGCTCTCAGGTGGAATTGCATTAAAAACAGTCATGATTCTGTAATGGGAATCACTGCATGGGCTCAGGCACACCTTCAGAAATCATTGTCTGTGAACATGGATTGGCATGTCATCTACTAATGCAGGTTAAAGCTCTACAGTATCATGCAAAGAAGGAGCCACATGTGACCATGATCTACAAACTTTGGACCAAAGAAAAAGCAAACTGCAAAACTGCATCTTTGAGAGTAGAGGAAGAGGGACCATCTTGAAAATCATCAGAACTCAGTTCAAACGCCTGCATCTCTGATGGTACAGGGTACATTAGTGCTAATGGAATGGGTCGATTTCACAACTGAAAAAGCACCATCAATGCTGAAAGTTATACACATGTTTTATACACACCATATCCATCTAGATTACATCATTTTTAAGGAAGGCCTTGTAAAATTGAGCAAGACAATGATACACTGGATCCTGCATATATTACAACAGCATGGCCTTTTAGTAGAAGAGTTCAGATGCTGAAATGGCCTGCCTGCAGTCTAGTCCTTTCAGGACAACATTTGGCACATCTTGAAACAAAAATATGACAAAGAAGACACAGAATTGTTGAGCAGCTAGAATCCTGTATCAGAGACATATTGGACTAAATTCATCTCTCATAACCCCAGCAACTTCTCTCATCAGTTCCCAGAAGTATACAGACTGTGATGCTTCACAGTGGTAAACATAGTCCTGTCATTTTAGAATTGTAAATAAAGGCTTTCTTCACCTCTTTCCCAATAATTTTAAGAAACCATCTGAGTCTGGCTTAACAGATTACCAGGTTATTATCTTCTGGTCAAAGTGAATTCTATTTTATAAAATACTGTTTATATTAAAGTATTTTATTGCTGAGCGATTTTTGTGCAGAAGCCCTTCATTGTAAATATGCAACATTGCTACTATCGTTTATGTCTGATTTAAGTATTGTTCAACAAATGTTTTCATTCTTATGATTTATTTCGTAATTACTTTTTTATGAAATTGCTGAAATTGTCTCTATCAATTTACATGTTATCTGTGCTTATCCAACAGATAACAAGCAGGATGTATTTTTATGTTTCACCTAGTAAAAAAAAAAAAATCAATTACTAAAAGTGGATAAATGAAGGGAACATTTTTTTTTACAGTTTTTTTCAATTGTTTACACGCAATTTTGAAAACAGAGTTCTTTTTGTCAAAATATAATCACAATTATCCAAACACCACAATCAATTAGCAAAATTCCTAGATTGTTTGCAAAATGACACACTTCAGTCAAAACATATACACATATTTGTGAAAATGCTATTTGTTTTCATTTAACCAACACAGTCATCAATGATCATACACTATTGCAGCCAGTTTCACACTGCTGTGATAAATAAAAAACACATTTGTAAAAAAAAATAAATAAATAGATTTTTGGCCAGACATTCTTACTGTATGTAAGAGATAATTTAGGTGACAAAAAAATAGTAAAAAAACTCACAACATTATTCATGATTTGTTTTGAGATATAAGGAGAATGTAGACAAATACTGTAGGCCTACTATAACCTTACCAAGCACTCCACAACACTTGATGCTGCAGACTGAATATTTCAAGTATTTATTTCAATACTTACAGTATTTCTTACCATAATCAGTTACAGTAATCAACCAACATTGATATCAATTACTGTAAACAAATAAAATCTATAGACAAATAAAAATTACTGCATGAATTACAGTACATACACTGAAAAAAGTAAAGTAAAAGTAAACAGAAATGAAAGAAAACTACTGTAAAAGCAACAAGAATACTGTAACTATCCGTCTCTCCGTCTGGCTGGATCAGGCCATAAGATTTCATCCACATCACAGGCTATGTCTTCATTGGCAAGGCACCGTTGGAAGAATCACCTTGTGTGACGAATCCACCCCTGCACTGAAGCTGCTTCAATAAGATCACATGCCTGTTCCATGGCCTGAATGAGGGGCAAACGGTCATGAGGCCGCAGGTCATATGCCTTCCACCGCCACGCTGAAAAAAATTCTTCTATAGGATTCAGGAAGGGGGAGTATGGGGGAAGGTATAAAACTTCAAAATCAGGGTGATCATGGAACCAGTTCTGGACCAGAGCAGCCCGATGAAATGAGACATTGTCCCAAACGACAATGTACCGCATCTGGTCCACTTGGTGTAATGCTGTGACAATCTCATGCAATCGGTCAAGAAATGCAAGTATCAGATTTGCATTATAGGGTCCCAGATTTGCATGGTGGTGGAGGACCCCATTTTGTGTGATAGCAGCGCAAAGGGTGATGTTACCCCCTCGCTGCTCTGGCACATTGGTGATTGCCCTGTGCCCAATTACATTTCTCCTCTTCTTCTTGTTTTTGCAAGGTTAAATCCAGCCTCATCCACATATATAAATTCATGTTGAATTTCAGCAGCATCCATTTGCAAGACTCTCTGAAACACATTAAAGAAAATAGGATGCTATTCAATATCTATAGCACAGTATTTTTTTTGTGACAGAACATTATGAGCAGTGCATGATACCACACCATAGTCAGATGAACAATGCATACCTCCACATACTCATTGCAGATGTTTCACTCTCTCTGAATTTCTGTCAAATGGTACCCGATACAGTTGCTTCATGTATATTTGATTTTTCTTTAGGATTCGACCTAATGTTGACAGAGAGACTCGTTGGATGTTATTGAAAATATTGTCATCATTGATGATATTGGCTTGGATTTCGTAGCCTGATACAATTATTGGCCAAAACCATGTTCACAATGGCGGCCTCTAGTGCACGACTAAACATAGGGCCCCTTCCACCTTGGTGTCCTCGACCCTCAATCCTATGTAAGAAAAAAAAGATAAAAATAAATAAATATATATATATATATATATATATATATATATATATATATATATATGCAGCCTACTGTCAAATGTCACAGTAAACAATATTGATTATACAAGCTTCAGTTTCAATGTATACTGTGTGGTTAGCTTACCTGTTTTCTCGATGAAATGTCCGAATTACTGACGCAACAGTATTTCTGCTGAGATATGGTTGAACTCTTTGTCCAGCTTCCATCAGTGTCAGTCCATGGTTGATAACATGGTCAATAAGTGTTGCACGGATTTCTCGAGTCAAATTTGGTCCTCGTCTTCTTTGTTCAGGTTCTATCACCTCTTCAAGTCCTTCTCTACCTCTTCCTCTACCTAGGTGTCTTCCTCTACCTCCTTCTCCTCTTCCTCTACCTTCTTCTCCTCTACCTATGCCTCTTCCTCTACCTTCTTCTCCTCTACCTATGCCTCTTCCTCTACCTCCTTCTCCTCTACCTATGCCTCCTTCTCCTCTTCCTCTACCTCCTTCTCCTCTACCTATGCCTCTTCCTCTGCCTCCTTCTCCTCTTCCTCTACCTCCTTCTCCTCT